>NC_063355.1:31006185-31047527 GCF_021869965.1 Rhincodon typus
GTTCCAGGACTGTTATCGGTTGTCTGGCGAACGAAATATAACGGAAGATTTGGTTGTCAAGAACGGTTTTCTTCGAGGTAAAGGCGGTTTAGGGAAGTTTTCCAGAGCTCAGGGCCTCGATAGCTGAAGACACGAGAAGCAGAGCTTGAAAGATTAGAATTCGGAGATACTATGGAGGAAAAGTTGGAGGAGTACCGATATCCTAATAGCGTTGTGTGTTATGAGCGATAGAATAGGCCATCAAGAAACACGTAAACAAAGTTGAGTTTTAAAATGAGGGTATTGTGATTTTTAAGTCTTACTTGTTAAGTCAGGTAATGCCATCAATCGTAAAATTGACCTTCAAAAAGTCCAACTGTAAACAGGAATCAAATTTATATAAGTGTGGAGCTTGAGGAACGCAGCAGGCCAGGCAGCATCCGAAGAACAGGAAAACTGACGTCTGCAGTTCTTGCTACCTCAATCAAATTTATATGTCCAGTATGAAACGTCATGGCAAACAGCAATAAGGACTATAAATCAAATATAATTCCAAAAATGTCATAAAAGACTTGAAACATTAATTCTGTTTCTCCAGCATTTTTAATTTCAAATCTCTCACATCCACTGTATTTTGTTTTTATTTTTGTAAATAATTGGTCTCGTCACCATTGGAAAGTATATGGGAACACAGAAAGTTGGCAAAGTAGCTTTTGAGGTGGAGGAATATTTTCAATGTTTTATTTGAGAATTTGTTTGTTCTAGTACCTTGAAATAGACATTTGTGCCCAAAACAAACCACACACACCAGAGCAATGTTTCCCAAACAAAAGGTGAAATTGCTGCAGAACCTCAGCAGGTCTGGTAGCATATGTAAATAGAAAACTGCAGTTTCTGCTTTTTGTTTGTTTTAGATCTTTCTATTCTCAGTTGTTTTATTTCAGTGCTTTTCAGACATTTTCTCCCCAGCATGACCTTGTTGTAATGCCTTAAACTCTATCTGATCCCAGTTGTTGAGTGGACTAAGTGAGACTCTAGATATGGTGGAGGGATGGGATCACAGAAATTGAGTATGCTGGAGTTGCTGAAAGGCAGGGATGTTCTAAAAAGAAACCCAACCTATCTATTTGCGGGCATTTTTTTGCACCAGCACTCAGGCCTCAGAAAGTTGTCTTAGGCTGCACCCACCTCTAAAATGCATGATCATTTAAAAGAGATAACAAGTTGTAGAGCTGGATGAACACAGCAGGCCAAACAGCATCAGAGAAGCAGGAAAGCTGACGTTTCGGGCCTAGATCCTTCTTCAGAAAATGAAGAAGGGTCTAGGCCCGAAACGTCAGCTTTCCTGCTCCTCTGGTGGTGCTTGGCCTGCGGTGTTCATTCAGCTCTACACCTTGTTATCTCAGATTCTCCATCATCTGCAGTTCCTACTATCTCTGATCATTTAAAAGCCTCTCTCAGCTGTCTGAAATCTACGCAAGCTTCATGGCAGCTGTTGCTGCCTCAGCACTTATGAACCCAAAACCTCACCTAACTACCCCAACCCACGGTTTGGGAAGTCCTGCTATACAGGTAACAAAAGATGTCTTGATCAAATGTTATTGGAAAACTTCAAGCTTTTTTTCTCCCTGTATTTTAATCCACCAATGGAAAAAAAATCTCATCTGTTTCTGACCAACTGTTGTACATAATTCCATAAAACTCATGTCCTTGCTTTCAAATCAAAATTGTGCATGCTCCATTAGCAAAGAAACTATTATTTCATAAATACTAATTACATTTTTTTAAGATGTACACCAACTCCAGTCGCATCTAACTTGTTTTTATACTCTACTAGTGATGTGCCGAGTTTCAGCCAATAACAAGATCACTGCATTATAACCGCAGATTATATCAATCCCTAGAGTTGACATGCTAATCTGTTACATAGGATTATCAACATAGAACAGGAGTAGGCCATTCATCCCCTCAAGCCTGTTCAACTTTTCAATGAGATCATGGCTGATCTGTGCTTAACTTCATGTACCTGCCTTTGGCCCATATCCCAGAATATTCCTTTGCTCAACAAAACATTAACTCAGATTCAAAACTGACAACTGATCCAGCATCCACTGCCATTTGTGGAAGAGAGTTCCAAAGATCTACCATCCTTTGTATCACCTTTCAGACTCATATGGCCCTTGTAATAACTTGCTATTACTTCCTGTTTTAGTTTGCCTGTATACTTTGACCAGGACAGACGATTTTTAAAATCATTTTGGATGTGGATTTTGCTGACAAGCCATTCATAATTACCCTTGAGAAGCTAGCAGTGGGCCTTATTCAAGAGATTAAGGGGTTTTTTTCTATAATTTAGCAGGAGGTTCCAGGTCTTTGAAGCAGTGACACAAACTACTTTGGAAATGTGCTGATACTCAAACATTCTGCACCTGGGTCATCACAAAGGTTAAAAGATTCAATCAAATTTCTTTAAATCCCCAATTTATCTGTCTGACAAACTCAAGTTGATAGAAAACGCTGACCAAGTTTCTGTACTTAATAAGAAACTATATCACAAATAAATCAGTTCCAACTATACAGGCAAACAATATAAATTATTGCCTTATAACTCTCTAACTTAAACTTGGCCCTTTCTTAAACCTAGACACATGCAACCAGGAGACACAAACAAAAAACAAACTAGGGGAACACAATTCAATGGAACCAGTCTACAGTACTCCATGAGGCATCCTTTTGTTTCTTGCATCCTTCTCATGCCCAATCTTCCTTCCAAGTCCTTTCAGTTCTTTACTGCAGACACAGGATAGTTGGCACATTAATTGTTCATTCTCAGTCACTGATTGGAGGCAGCAGCTTATAGGCTATCACTTTGTCTCTCTTCTTGGAAAGTCTGGAGGCTTTCTGCTTCTGTATTGTTCACGCACAGGCTGTCCATCTACCCAGGAGCCAGAGAATTGTCATGTTGCGCATTCCTGACCCACACAAATTGGTCCTGAGTGTTGATTGGTTTTTCAGACTGTCTCTGGGAAAAGCCATCCTGAACACAGTTCCACAATGCCAATGAGTTCAACAATCAATCCTCACTGAAAACAAAAAATTCTGGAAATCACAGCGGCTCAGGCAGCATCTGTGGAGAGAGAGCAAGCTTAAGTTTTGCGTCTAGATGACTCTTCATCAGAGCTCTGTCATCCAATGTCATCTAATCTGTTACAAAAACTGTTACAAAAATTTCACTGACCACTCATTTCTATTCCTCCCTCAACTCTAATATTTCCCATTTATACTTCAGTCAGATCCACATCCAGACTTCATTTCTGCAATGGCCTCTACCTGAGATTTACCAATATAAACGTCAACTCATCTAGAATTCTGAATGCTCTCCGCTGGTCCTCTTACCAAATCACTTCAGTTTTGGATAAATAGCCTAATTTCACTCTATTTCCATAAACCTTTGCAGTTCAATGCCTGTTTGTGTGTATTTACGTATTTTCCACCCTTCCTCCATTGTATATGTGGCACAAACTTTAGCTTTATGTTCTCTAATTCTAAACCTCCCTTGCTTCATCTTTCTCTCTCTTCAGAAGACTCTTAAAAAGACTTGCTTTGAGCCGTCATTCTTCCATACAGTCTCCTCCTAATCTTATATAGCCTTTACTGTACTGTCTATAATCAAGTTTGTTACCATATAATGACTGTCTTTGGAGATGCAGTTAGAGTTTCTTCTCAAATTGGATTTAAACCAAATAGCATGGCAACCACTTCAGAAACCTCTCTGAAGTGAAAACTAATTCCAGACATAAAGTTACTGATATTCTAAACAATTTTAAGTGGTGACTTTCATTTATAAATTGACAGAAATGCTGCCATCTTCTGCAAAAATCACACATTGCTATTGGAGGGCTGGTATACAATGGCCTATAAATTTGGGCTCATTTTGCGGTGTGACCAAGTCTAATAGCCTCCACTATGATGGACAGCAATTGGAATACAGAGATTTCCTAAGGTGTGTTGCTCATCATATTTTGAATAGGAAAAAAATGAATGTTCTTTATACATACTTGAAAAAAGCACAGACACTGCATATGCAAATAAGGGGTCTAAGACCTTCAAGAATTATTTTTCATTTTGATTTTAATGTTGGCAAGGATTGCACTTGGGGCAATTAAACATGGTGTTGTGTGCAACCTACAACTTAAGTTTTCTACACTTTTATCTGAATGTGAAGTCAAGAGGAAGAAGTCAGCCCTGACCTCATTTTCTCCCCTCTCCCAACTCCCCTGCTCCTAAATCACTAAGCGGCCTTCTTCCCTGATCAATTTCTTCCTTCCCCCAGAAATTTAATTGTCACCCATCTGATCAGATCACCAGATCCACTTATCTGAGGGGCACTTTACAGGTGGCAGCAGCTAGATATTACACAGCTCTTTACTGCAGGCTCTGAGATGACTTCAACTCGATTATAATGACATCTGATGCACAGTTTGGGGCTGGTATCCATGCTCAGTGCAGGGAATGTACCTTGGGCACAACCATTTTTCTACACCTTTGTATGTTGAACTTAAGTGCTGTAAGGAGTTCTGTCAAAGTGTATTCTGGTGGGTTTTCTTTAGTTCCAATGTGACCATGTCTGATATTGAAGTACACACAAGTGATATAGGCCCAATGAAAAAGTGATTAGAGGGGCTGGCCTGTCGATTAATTTAATAAACATAAATCCAAACACACCAAGCCACAACATTCGTATTCCAATTCTTTTTTATTCTAACCATCTAAAGAATTACAAGGATGTTGCCAGGGTTAGAGGATTTGTTAGAGAGAGACTGAATAGGATGGGGCCATTTACTCTGGAGCGTCAGAGGCCAAGGGGTGACCTTATTGAGGTTTATAAAATGATGGGCATTGGGTGACTGGTCAAGGTATTTTCCCTAGGGTAGGGGAGTCCAAAGCTAGAGGGCATAAGATTAAGGTGAGCGAGGAGAGATTTAAAAAGAACCTAACAGGCAATTTTTTCATGCAGAGGGTGATGTGTGTATGGAATGAATTGCTAGAGGAAGTGGTGAAGACAGGTACAATTCCAACATTTAAAAAGCATTTGGATGGCTATATGACTAGGAAGGGTTTAGAGGGATATGGGCCAAATGCTGGCAAATGGGACAAGATTAATTTAGGATAGCAGGTCGGTATGGACGAGTTGGACCGAAGGGTCTGTTTCTGTGTTGTACATCTCTATGACTCTTTAGTATTTCATAATGCTGATGCATCTAGTTATGAAACACATTAAGCAACATTTTATCACAATTCTGTTTCAAGATATTGAATGCATAAAGTCCAATAGGGCAGAAGAAGGCAGTTTTATTGAAACATTAATGTTTTTTGGACTGGAAGCCTATGATCAGCGCTGGATCCATATAATTGATTTGGATCTGAATATAGGAGATGTGGTTAGTAAGTTTGCAGATGACACCAAAATAGGTGGTGTAGTTGACAGTGGAAAACGATTATCTTGGACTACAACGAGACCTTGATCAGATGGGCCTGTGGGCTGAGGAGTGACAGATGGAGTTTGATTTAGGTAAATGTGAGGTGTCGCATTTTGGTAAGGCAAACAGGACAGGACTTACACAGTTAATAGTTGGGCCCTGGGAAGTGTTGCTGAAATAAAAGACCTAGGGTTGCAGGTGCATAGTTCCTTGAAAGTGGAGTCACAAGTAGACAGGGTGGTGCAGAAGACATTTGGCACACATGCCATAATTGGTCATAACATTGAGTGTAGGAGTTAAGATCTTATGTTGCAGCTGTACAGAATATTGGTGAGGCCACTTTTGGAATAGTGCATACAATTCTGGTCACCCTTCTACAGGAAGGATATTGTTAAATTTGAGAGGGTGCAGAAAAGATTCCATTGATGTTGCCAGGACTGGAGGGTTTGAGCTCTAGAGAGAATGGCTGAATAGGCTGGGGCTTTTTCCCCCTAGAGTGTTGGAGAATGATGGGTGACCTTATAGAGGTTTATAAACTCATGAGCGGCATGGATTGGGTGAATGGACATGGTCTTTTTTTGTAGGGTGGTGCTGCCTAAAACTAGAAGATAAAGTTTTAAGGTGAGAGGTGAAAGATATAAAATAGACCGGAGGGGTAATTTTCACACAGAGGGTGGTGTGTGTCTGTAACAAGCTGCCAGAGGAAGTGGTGCAGGTGAATACAATTATAATGTTTAAAAGGCATCTGGATGGGTATATGAGGTGGAAGGGTTTAGAGATATGGTCCAAATGCTGGCAAATGTGACTAGGCCAGATTAGGATATGTGGTTGGCGCGGATGAGTTGGAATGAAGGGGGTTTCCGTGCTGTATGATTCTATCTGATCAAATCCATCATTTTTCATTACTTTTTGGTTGATGCATCTACCATGACCACAGACAACGTGCTAAGGGGCTATGAATGTTGTCAGAATTCCGAAATTGGACTGGTTTCTTTAATCCTTATAGACGAGACTTTTGCCCATTTTCCCTATGACAGAATCAGAAATCACACATCACCAGGTTTATTTGAAAAAGCAAACTTTTGGAGCTCAGCTTTTCTCAGGCATAGGATATCCCTCTCTGTCACACTACGCCTGAGGAAGGAGCTGAGCTCCGACAGGTTGCATTTTCAAATAAAGCTGTTGGACTATAACCTGGTGTAGTGTGAATTTTGATCTTGTCCACCCCAGTCCAACACTGGCATCTCCACATCATGCCCTATGACAGAGGCAGCACCTGCATTTCAAATGTGCAGTTTATGCCCTAATACACTGTCAAACATATTTTGAAATAGATTTTGTACAACAGACAGGCCAGCACCTATTAGGTCAATGCTGTGTTTTTATGTTTCAGAGGAGTTGCTGCGTATATCTAACTCAGTCAACGTATTCTTTTGCACAAAAACGGAATGTGAGGATATATTGAATTGTAGCTGGAACATAAGGAAATATCATCATAAAGGCTCATACTGAGCAAAAGTAGCACCTCACGCTGCTTAGTCTCTCATAAAATCATCCAGAGTCCCAATCTTCTAACTAGTTATAAATAACAATATTTATAATTCACTATTTACACCTCTGAAAACATTATGAAAAGTATGATGTCAAAATAATTGTCACAGAATGGCAAAAACCCATATTAATGTCAAATTGCAAAATATGATGTGCTTTATCTCAATGTAAAACACCTATTTAAAATGGTGACTTTGAAGTTCAATACAGTTTAGTCACTTATTTCTTATAAAATACACTATTTAGGTTAAAATACTTAGCACAAAATTTTGATGTTTTCTACGTGTTAGTGATATGGTCTTGAGAATTGTTCACTTCCATTTCATTTAAATCTGAAATTATTTACGTGCACCATAAGTTATTAAAATACACCTTATGGCCTAAGTGGCCTATGCTGTTTGTTGTGAAGAGATGTAGTCCAAATATTTACATTGGTGTTAATTTTCCGAAATTCACTAGATTCTGGAAAAGTTCCGTTGGATTAGAAAGCAAACATAATTCCTATATTCAAGAAGGAAGGGAGGCTTGAAAGGAGGTTCTGGGCCAGTTAGCTTGAAATCTGGCATGGAGAAGAATCAATCATTAAGGAGGTTGTTGTGGGGCACTTAGAAAATCTCAAAGTAATCTGGAAGAGTCAACAAGGTTTTGTGAAAGGGGTAAATGTTTAACCAATTTATTGGAGTTCTTTAAAGAAGCAAAATGCACAGTAAATAAAGGACGTCCTATATACATATTTAGATTTCCAGAAGGCATTTGATAAGCTTGCTACATACAAGGTTATTTCACAAAATAGGAGCTCATGGTGTTCAGGATAACATATTAGCATGGACAGGTGAATGACTGACTGACAGAAAACAGCATGCATAAATGGATCCTTTTTTGATTGGTAGGATGTGACGTGTGGAGACCCACAAGGGCCTGTGCTGGGACTCCAGGTTTTTACAAATTATATCAATTATTCAGATGACAGAAGTAAAAACATGATCACTTTACAGAAGACACTAAGATAGGTAGGAAAGCATGTTGTCAAAAGAATACAAGGAGGATGCAGTTAATGCGGATAGACTGAGCAAACATTTGGCGAGTAGAGTATAATATGTTAAATGTGAAATTATTCATTTTAGCAGAAAGAATTTAAAAGAAGTATTAAACAGAAATTGTAGCAGAACTGAAGTACAAAGGATCTAGGTATTCTAATGCATGAGTCATAAAAAGTTAGTTTGCTGGTACAATAGTAATTAAGGCAGCTAATAGAATACTATTCTTTATTACAGGAGGAATTGAATATAAAAGTATGTTATGCTTCAGCAATACAGGGTATCATATTCAAGATAAGGTCTCACCAATGTACAGTTTTAGTCTCCTTCCATAAGGAAGGATGGAAATGCATAGGAGGTAGTTTAGTGGAGGTTTACTCGATGAGCAGACTATCTTACGAAAATAAGTTGGACAGATTGGCCTCATTTCCAATGAACTTTAAGAGTGAGGGGTAACTTGGTTGAAGTACATAAGATCCTGCAAGGTCTTGACAAGGCAGACATGGAAAGGGTGTTTCCTATTGTGGGCGAATCCAGAACATGGGAGCACTGTTCAAAAATTAGTGGTCACCCTTTTAGGACAGAGATGAGTTTTTTTTCCTGAGGGTGACGCAACTTTGTAACACTCAAGGTTGTGCAAGCAGGGTCAGTGAGTTTTTTTTGACAGAGTTAAATAGATTGTTGTTAAGCAAGGAAATTCAGCTTTATTGGGGGGTAGATGGAAATATGGAACTTGAATCACAACAGATCAGCCATGATCATACTGAACAGTGGAGCAAGGTCAAAGGGCCAGATGGCCACCTTCTGCTCTTCATTCATGTTCATTTGTATTAATTTTTTAAAAGGATTACGTAGCCCCGTATAAATTCATCTTCAACTTTTAAACAAAGTACTTTTGCCAAGAAAAAAGGTACTGGATACAATAATAATGTTGCTCTTGCATCGAGGTTGATACAGTTGGACAATCTGGAGGACTTTCAGAGAAGTCACGTGGACCAATATGATCATGGAATAAAGCTATTGCATTTTGAACCCATTGAGAGAAAATTTGACCTGCTTTAAGAGCAACAATCCATTATTCTTTCTTTTCAACTCATCTAAGCAAAGTGTGAGAGCTGAAATTCCACGAAAAGTCATCTATACTACTTGGGAAAAGTTCCTGAAGATGATTTTTCTGGGATCTGCCCAACTGTCTGAAGCAAAGGGAATTCAGCCAACTGCAACCGTTCCAGAAAGGTATCCCTGTGCTCGCACCTTGTCAATGCAAAATATATTCAGAATCAGAACACCATTTGCGACAATCTGTGACTCATTCATTTGGCTAAATAATTTAAAGTTAACACTCTGCAAGATTTTTGTTTTTGATTTCTCCTCAGACTTCAGTACTTTTTCAAAAATGTATGTATATTTATTCATGTAATCAAAACAATTTGTCAGTAATCCTTAAAGTTTGTTTTGGTAAAAAATAAACTACTTGCTGTTGATATGTGCTATGTCAGGTTCACCAGGTTTCTAATTGGCCATAAATGCTCTTGTGTTGTAGTGGTAGTGTCTGAGCCAGGAGGCCCACATTCAAATCCTGACTGCTCCAGATCTGTGTAATGATATCTCTGAACAGGTTGACTACAAAATACCTATAATTGGCCTCACCGTGAACCTGGTTAAATTTAAAATTTATTGTACCCAGTTGAGGAGAGGGACTAGAAACCAAAACAGTGCACCCCTCTAACCTCAGTCATAACACTTTTTAAAAAAAATTCTTACTTGAAGCATAAAACAAACAGATTTTCATAACCTTAGGATATATCAAAGGATTTTACAGTCAACTGTATTTTTTTTCTGGCAAGTGAAGTCACTTTTCTGTAGTAGAAAATGTTTCTCTTTTTCTTATTCATCCATTGCTCATGGGGCTCACATGCCAGCCCAGCAATTAAGTGTCCATCGCTAACTGCCCTTCAAATGGTAGTGGTGAGCTACCCGCTTGATTTTCTGCCATCATGTGCTGTTGGTACACTCTGCGTTGTTAGGGAGGGAACTCCAGGACATGAAAAAGTCGTAATATAGTTTCAAGTCACGATATTTGTGACTTAGAGGGAACTTTCAGGTGGTGATGTTTCCATACGTTTGCTGTACTTGTTCTTTCAGATAGTAAAGATTTCAGGTAGTAGCAGATAAGTCCATGAAACAATCCAGTCAGTTCTACTCCCCTGAGTCTCTGTGGTCCTACAAGTCTATTTTCTTCAAATGCCAATGCAATTTCTTTTGGAATCATCATTGTTTTTGCAACCAACGTCCTTGTGGGCTCAGCTCTGGGAACTTGTAGCTACACTATTGATATGGGTGGTCCTGTTAGGTTTCTGGTAGTGGCACCAGTGTTGATGGCTGGGGAATTTAATGATAGGTATGCTATTGGGGCACCATGGAGAAGGTTATTTTTCTCTTGAAGATGGTAATTGCCTAGCACTTGTGGTATGAATATTGCTTGTACTAACTATTAGGCTGCACTTTATGGTAAAACCCACTGACCGAGTAAGGCTGAGGGTACAAAATCCAGTGAGTGGCCTTCTTGCTGACTATACAAACCCCCATCCATTTCCAGGTCATCTGATTCCCTTTACTCTTCCCTGGTTTCCCTAAATCTGGGCTTTGCTGCACCTCTTCCTAGGCCAATACATCATTCCAGATGTATAATGCCCAGAACTCAATGCAGTACTCCAAATCAAGTCTGACCAATTTTTTATATCAGTCATGGAACTTCCATCTCTTTATATTTCAGTCCCCTAAAGACAAAGGCTAACATTTCATTAATCTTTTAAATTAATTTCTCTACTCAAGAGCTCCAAATTTTTCTGTTCCTCTTCAAGATAATATGCCACTGTAGTCTTGTTTGCAGAGTCTTTTGCTTTTGTTGTTCAATATTAACAATTGATTTATTTTCCCCCAATATATTCACAGGTGTGGCTGTCACTGGCTATGCTATCATTTATTGCCCATGAGAAAATAATGATAGGACGACTTCTTGAACTGCTGCAGTTTGAGGGAGAGGTACACCCATTGCTGTTCAGAAAGGATAATCCAGGACTTTGACTCAGTGAGCTTTTGAAGGAATTGGATTGCAGGAGTACATCTGCTGATGAAGCACACTGCTGCCACTGTGTAAGCATGCTAAGTGGACATTAAAGGTCATAGACGGGGTTCCAATCAAGCACCCATTTTGGTTTGCTTTGTCCTAGATGGTGTTGAGTTTCTTAGGAGTTGCTGGAGCTGCATTTATTTAGGAAAGCAGAGTTGCCCATCATATTCCTGACTTGTGCCTTGTCGATGGTGGACATGCTTTGCAGAGTCAGGAGGAGAGTTAGTGCAGGATTCCAAGCTACTGACTTGTCTTTGTAACCATAGTGTTCATAAGTCTGGTCAAGTTCAGTTTCTGATTATCATCACAGATCTGCGAGCATCACTACCATTAATGTCATTGACCGTCAAGGGGAGATGTTTAAATTCTCTTGCTGCAGCTGGTCATTGCCTGACACTTGTGATGCTGATCATACCACTGAAGCAGTTTACATGTCTAATTTTCATATTCCTCAAACTAATTCTCTAAGATTTCAGGCAATGTTTTGTTGTCAAAGACCACAAAAAGATAGGACTGTATAATTCATTATGGTAGTACTGGAAGACAATTGTTTAATTTTAACTGTTGAAAAATACTGTAATTAATTAATTATGATTAATGCTGTGATTAATTATGAAACAATTATGATATGTTTGTTTCCACAGTTGAATCATTGATCTGCATGAAAATCTTCCCTTTTTTTTTAAGGTGACATTCCAGTGTAATTTACCCTTAATCCACCCTCAATTGCAAAATTGTTATAAGTATTAATTGAAAGATCCATTGATGCTGCAGCAAAAGAAAGCACGTAGAAAGATGCTGATCATACCAGGCAAAGTCCTCTTTCAAAAATGGTTAGGTTGTGCAATGTTGAATGAGGAATTACAGTTTAAAATCAGTAGATTTAGCTCATGGCATATTGTCAACTTCAAACAACAACACATTAAGTTTGAAGTGCAAAATGCTTAACAGACAATACAACACAGTTTAATAATTTTAATTTTTAAATAAATTTATTGTTTCAGTCTTTCTAAAACATCAATTTAATATTCACCCTTTGGCCTCCTGAGAAATAATTTAAATGGATAAAATGTAGATTGGCTCTAATAAATCACAGGTTAATCCATAGCAAGATGCTGTTTGAGATCACTGTTCTGTGGTTTAATCAGAATTCCTGCTTTCCAACATGAACTTTGATTAGATTGTCTGCACAGGATGAGATCAAAGCTACTGTAACAAAGCGGTTCAGTACTGAGAAATGAGCTTTATCTCATACTCAAACAAAATGATTATCATTCTCACTTGGAGACATTTAATATAGCTGGATTGTCATGATAATAAAATACAGATTATTAATCTAAAATGTTAATCAATTAACTGTGAACTTCAGGGTGAGAGAAAAACATTTAGAAATCAGCTCAGATACTTTAAAACAGTTGCCACAGTCACCTAGAATCATAGAATCCATACAGTGTAGAAACAGGCCCTTTGCCCCAACAAGTCCACACCGACCCTCAGAGCACCTACCCAAACCCATTCACCTATAACCCACACATCCCTGAACATTACGGGCAATTTGGCATGGCCAATCCACCTAGCCTGCACATCTTTGGACTGTGGGAGGAAACCCACGCAGACACGGGGAGAATGTGCAAACTCCAAACAGACAGTCGCCCGAGGCTGGAATTGAACCCGGGTCCCTGGTGCTGTGAGGCAGCAGTGCTAACTACTGTGCCACTGTGCCGCCCACCTGACCCGAAGTTAACCAAGTTTAATGGAAGATACAAAGGAATTTCTAATAACTGGGCCTAATTACCACACTTGAAAAGTCTACACAAAAGGTAATTATCTGCACATGAAAATTAATCATTTAGAATGTATAATTCACAACAAGACCTTTAAGCGTCTCTGCATGGGTGAGACTTCTTTACTAAAGGTATTACTGGAACAAAGACTTAATTCAAAAGTTCATTATGCAAAGAGGAAAACTGAACTCCTGTATCAATAATAAGAGAAACAGGGAAACTCTGAAAGTGGACTGTCAAACCTCTTTGTTGTAATGGAATAATAGCCAGGTTTTCATCCTTTGAAACCTATCACTATCTCGGGAAGACATTGACATGATGGCTGTCACAGACAGACTATCCGAATGGACTTCTTGGAAATAAACACAAGAACTGGCATTTCAAAGGCTTTCAGAACAGTTTGGTTGATAATTGAAGAGAAGCTGCTGCCTCCATTTTCTCTCTCTCTGAAGTTGGCATCAATTACAAAATATTACTGTTTCAATGACTGTTATATCAAGGAACAAAGAATTTTCAGCAATTAGAACAATTGCTATGACTTACTACATCCAGGAAATCAGCTCTTAACAATCAACTTCAGGTTAAAACCTTTTGTCTCAGGGACACACAAAGAACTCTAAACCGTATCAGAGATAGTAGGAACTGCAGATGCTGCAGAATCCGAGACAACAAGGTGCAGGGCTGGATGAACACAGCAGGCCAAGCAGCATCATAGGAGCAGAAAGGCTGACGTTTCGGGCCTAGACCCTTCATCAGAAAAGGGGGAGGGGAAGGGGGTTCTGAAATAAATGGGGAGAGAGTGGGAGGCGGATAGAAGATGGATAGTTGCAGTGGGAGAGAGATCCCCTGAGGTTTGTCCGGAGGGAGGAGGGTAACTTCTTCAGGTTAGGCATCCTTAGAAGAGGCTTCGCAGTGGGGTTAAAATTGAATCAGAGATAGTAGGAACTGCAGATGCTGGAGCCTAACCTGAACAAGTTACCCTCCTCCCTCCAGACAAACCTCAGGGGATCTCTCTCCCACTCTAAACCGTATAGTCTTTTATCTTCCTTTGTGGTTGACACTATTCCCCTTAAACTTTGAAACAGGGGGCCCAGAGTAATTTTATTATTTTCCTCTGCTTTAACAGTCAGTTAATAAATCTATTCTTTCCTTGGCTCAAGGAAGCCTCATTAATTGGATCCTTATTGCTCACAGCAAAAAGTATTTCTCTTTAATTACAGAGGGATATGGCTTTGTGCAAAAAGTATATAAACTTCTGTTGTGGTCAGTGGGAGAGGTTGAACAGGGGAGCCAGTTTACCCCTTCTCACCTGGTTGTAACAGGATACTCAGTCCATGTTTCAGCTCTATTTACTGATCCCTTTTCCTTGAATTTTTCACCTCACAATTGATCATTCTGTACTTGCACTCTGTTTCTGATTTACCATTCCTCAGCTAAAACCCTGTCCCCAGAATCCCTCAGCTATGAACAAAGCCATATTCCCTTTGTTTAACCTCAGTTAATATACATGCCAAGGCAAGTAAAAGAACACAATTTAACGAGGTACAAAGTAAACTAGTCAAATTACCTTAATTCAAGAACAGTGTAGCCATTCCTCAATCCAAAAATACTTCCAATAAATTCATTTCTCATATGCTGAATCTCAACATTTGTAGTTTTGCAGAATCATCACAGAATCCCTACAGTGTGGAAACAGGCCAATTGGCCTAACAAATGCACACTGCCCCTCCCAACAGCATCCCAACCAGACCCATCCCCCTTGCCTTTCCCTGTAGTCCTGCATTTCCCATGGCTAATCCATTTAACTTACACACCCCAGGACACTACGGGCAATTTAGCATGGCAATCCACCTAACCTGCACATCTTTGGACTGTGGGAGGAAACTGGAGCACCCAGAGGAAACGCATGCAGACACGGGAAGAATGTGCAAACTCCACAGGCAGTTGCCTGAGGGTGGAATCAAACCCAGGTCCCTGGAGCTGAGAAGCAGCAGTGCTGACCACTGAGCCACTGTGTCGCCCCTAATCAATTAGAAACCAATAGTCTCCTATTCCAAGAGATGTGCAGCCATATTTCTGTTGCAGACATTCACAGATCCCTACCTCCAATTCTTTTCTGAAGTCACTTCTCCTTTCACATATGAAATACTTTTCCAATCATGACATGGAGATTTGCCTACAGAGAACTGCCCCAATGTCCGTTTGTGGTCCACAACCACAATCCCCTGGAGAGCTTTGTAGCCCTTCTCCACTACTGCTGAAAAAATGTTAAGATCTTTTTCTCTTCTCAGAACTGCAGCTCCTTCAAGTACACATCCTTGGGGTTATACTCTGGTCTTCAAAGGAAGAAAGAGTTGTTGTCCCACTAGAGATTAGTACCCCTCCTCCTCAGATCAGCAGCCTTCTGTCTCCATTTAAAAATGAACCAATTTCTGCCATGCTGTCCTCCTTTTTTAAACTCTAAAAGCAGGAAGATTTATTACATTTTCATGTTTACCAAGAGGAGAGGACTTATTTTAAGCAGTTTGAAGGAAAAATTATGAACAGCTTAAGGGAAGCATACTGACAAAAATTTAATCAAAGGAACAGGATCAGGCTATTCAGCTCCTTTGTTTTCCATTACTTTGTTAGATCATACTTGATCCGTACCTCACCTCTATTTTTTCTCAACCTTTTGATATACTGACATAACAAAAATATATTGAGCTCAGTTTTGAAAATGTCAATAATCCCACTATCCACAGCCTTTAAGTAGTTCCAGATTTCACTGTCTTTGTATAAAATGTTCTTTCTGATGTTACTCCTAAGTGGGATACCTCCAAGTTTAAGATTATGCACTCTTATTCTGTATTCCTCAGTCAAGAATGGTTTCTTCATAGCTACCCCTATCCTTGTCAGGTTACCACTTAACCTTCTAAAGTCAAGGCAGCTTGTCTTCAATTTAACCCTCTAAATCCCAGCATTATTCTGGTGAATTTATGCCAAATTCCCCTCCTAAACCAAAGTATCCTTCCTGAGGTATGATGTTTAAAACTCTTTGCAATGCTCCATGTGGGGCCTTGTCAATGTTGTGCATAACTGAAGCAGCATTGCTTTCCCTTATTTGTACTGCACGTCCTTTGAATGAGGTTCAATATTTCATTGTCAATTATGATTTGTACCAGTGGACCAGTTTTTTAAACGGATAAGAAAATATCCAACTCAATGTAGCATTTTTCCTACCTTCTGAATTAATTTGGGCCCCAACCATAATGACTGCTTGAAGTCTAGATATCCCTTCATCATCCAATGGGCCAACCTTATCATTATTCTGGACTTACAGAAACCCCACAAAAATGAGGATTTAAACATTCTAAACATCAGAGCTATATCAAGGCAAATAAAATTGGATGGTCTCTCCAAGGATATAGATTCAAGCTCAGAGATGCAGGCACCAACTTAGCCAGTCCAAATCTGATATTTCCTGAGGCAAGATGTATGGCCTTGTGGAGTCACTTCTTGCATCATTACCTGGGATCTTGAAGCCAGTTACCTGTTGCAGCAAGACCTATGGCAATGGAACTAAATGGACGATACTGAACCTCCCACATCTGAAGTGGTATAGCAACTAGGTGAAGAAAAATGAACACAAATGGTTAACCAAAAACTCCAATAATACCTTCATTCTTTATTTTTCAAGGATAGCTTATCGTTCATTGCTCTCCAGTGACATGACATTAAACAGACCAGGTTCAAGTGACAAGCATTCCGTTGTGTTCTCATCCCCTCAACACAAATGCATTTGAGTACCAAAGCTGATGTTTCCTTTCAGAGCTCAGTAGCACATAGTCTAACTGGTTCGCATCAACTACTACCCTAGTTAATATCAGCAAACACAGATCAAAGATCAGACCTGAGACTTCCTTGACTCACTAAGCCTAAAAGAGTGTCAGGCCATGTAACTGATCACAATATGCATAAATCAAGATTTACCAGTTCAATAAATCCTATAGTTCCAATGTTCTTTACAAACCATATGTATCTGTAGAACAGAGTGATAACCAGTCATAACATGGCAATAAAGAGCAACATTCATTCTCAAATTGCAGTATTAAAAACAAATGGAAAATTCTTGAAGGTGGTTATAAAAGACAAAACCATAAAGGCTAATCTGTGTGTTCTGGTCTGTTGGTATTATACCATCTTCAGGCCATGAGAAAGAAATATTGGAACAGGAGTAGGCCATTCAACCCACTGAGCCTGCCCCACCATTCAAAATGATTGTGGTTGATTAAACACTTCAGTGCCTTTTACTGACCCCATCCTCATAACCTCGTAATCAGAAATCTATCAAATCAATCTCAACACATATTGAGTCTCCACATCCCTCTGTGGTAGAGGATTCCAAAGGTTCACAACTTGCCGAGTAAAATAATTAAAGGAGTTTGAGGAAGAAGTGCTGAATCAAGCTATAATGGTGAGGGCTGACTGGCCAGTAATATTATCATCACTAAAACATTGTTGTGCCACTGGCCAAAAGCTGCATGTAGTGAATGGCCCACACTGTCACCTGTAGCTTTAGGTCAGGTTTAGCTGGTGTTAGCAAGTGCTTCAGTATACACCAACAGAACATACAGTCACAGAGTCCTACAGACTGGAGACAGGCCCTTCGGCCCAAATGGGTCCATGCCGAACAAAACATTAATCTACGCTAACCCCATTTCCTCGCACTTGGCCCATATGTCCTTCTAACCTTTCCTCTCCATGCATTCGTCCATGCCTTTTAAATGTTGGTAATGTACCCACCTCAACCACTTCCACTGGCAGTTCGTTCCAATGCATGTTACGCTCCGTGTAAAAATGATGCCCCCTCAGGTTGCCATGTATTCTTTCCCCTCTTACCTTAAACTGATGCCCTCTAGTCCTCAATTCCTCAACCCTGGGGAAAAAAGACTGAGTGCATTCACCCTATCCATACCTCTCATGATCTTATACACCTCTATGAGATCCCCCCTCTCTGTCTCCTATACTCTAAAGAAAACAGTCCTAGCTTGTCCAACTTCTCCCTTTAACTCAGTCCCTTGAGTCCTGGCAACATCCTTGTACATTTCTTCTGCACTCTTTCCAATTTAAATATATCCTTCCTATAGCAAGGTAATGAAAACTGAACACTATACTCCAAATGCAGCCTCACCAACCACACTATAAGTGTTCTGTTGATGTAGAGTAGGAATCTGAACTATACATGTAATAACAAAGAAATATTTGTCCAGCAGAACCATTCTGCATACCTATCTCTCCAGGAGAGAGCTTCAAGGTATAATGGGTGCATTTGCTTGCACATACGTCCTTGGGTAAGAGTTGAACTTCAAAGATTCCCTGTAGCTGAGCGATCCACATCAACAAGTCCCCATCATGATCTTTCACCTGTGCAAAAACAAGAACAGTCTTCTCAGCTTTTCTCTTCATTTGTAGTTAATGCACATGGCTGCTGCAGTTACCAGAACAATGATTTCACAACTATCAACATCAAATAAATATCCAGTACATAATTATCTAACCAAGGTCTGAAAACAGTTGTAGGATTGATTGTGCAAATGCAATCCAGAAACAAAACATACAAAAAAAAGGAAGTTTCTGGCCCTTCAATACTCACAACTACACTAAAACATGGACTAATTGTTCATATTCTTATCCAACTAAAGCATATGTTATATCACCTTGACAAATGTGTCCTCTACAGCGCCATTCTCTTCTTGCGATGCCATCAGCAACCAGTTGGACTCTGCCAGTTCCACTACCGGAGGAAGGAAGTAGGGTCGGTGATAAAACGCACGGATTACCTTTGCAGCTGCTTTGTTGCAATTCTTCCTGTGCAGAAATAATTCTTATCTACAGTCGCCATTCAAAGATTGAACATTATAGCTGAAACTCACTCCAAACAGCTTCTTAGCCAACACAAAGCAGAAGGCTGTGAAAACCAGTGTGAAATTTATTCCGAGTCAGTTCTCAAAACCCATTTAAATCAAATTAATCTGCTAGTTTAAAAAAAAATCCAGCCAGTGTTTAGATGAATACAAGAACCAAATCAAATGATGCAAGACAATGTATTGCAATGGACAGCATCCACATGAAACACTATTGTGAAAGAACTTTTGAGTGTTAGTGGTAGGCTGTAAAATTAACAATTCAGAAAAAGATTGGCTTTAGATGGACTGATGAATGAAAATTGGAATCCCTCAAACAACAAGTGAGACACAGATGGGAATGACTTACATATAGGTATACAAAACTGTAACAAAATCAACAGATAAGAGAGTTGTACGAGTGCAGAGTCACGATGTCACTATAGTAGTCAGACTTTAATAAGCTGCCAATTAGCTGCTATGATTCATCAATCACCTCAGTGTGCAAAATATTTTATGAATGAATCAGCTGGGGTGGGGTGGGAGTTAAGATTCAATTTTATTTTCTGTTTGGTCATTCTTTAAAATACTTAAAATGGCACTGCTCCTGATTTCAGAGTTAGGATTGTTTCTAAGTAAATGAGACACAAATTATGGTCTTTTTGTTTTAATGCTTTTTAATATTGTGGGGGCTGAAATAATAAAGAACTGTTTTGAAAGACTGCTACATGTTCTGAAAAGCAAATAACCTGATAATTATGGCAAGCAGTACATAAATAGTTGTTTGAACATGCAGTAATTGAAGTGGTTGCAGACAAATTGAAGCTGAGGAGTTCTGTGTACACTTGTAGGCGGGTGGCAATAAGTTGTTGGTCTCTGGACTAGTGACTGGTTATCGATTACAAAAGCCTTTTGCTTGCCAACCACTGCATAATTTGTTCTCAGGTAACTGAATAGCTTGGGCATGTGAATACGATAGAGAGAGGTGTTTTGATTTCCACCAGCACTGAAGTTCTCTGTTGTCTGCAGTCAAAACCCATTTTAAACCTAAAAATAAAGAATTCATCTTTCCGTCAACAGTTGTTCTAAACCTTAATTTCTAACTGACAATTCAGACCTTTTATAAGTAAACCTTGGGTGTCTTACAAACCAGAGAAAACACCCAGAGAAAAAACAACTGAGAAGTAATTTTCTGACCAGTGTAAGAATGATCTTAGCAATTTGTGAATAGAAACCACTGAAGTGCTTTCCAGCTTTCCCTTGCCCATAACCTAATTTCCCTGTCTGTTGTTTATCTAAGTATGTTTGCAAAGGGATGTTTATAAGGTGATCAGACTTTTAATCTGTAGTATTCTATTCCAACAAAATCTAATCTTGTATGAATAGTAATTCTCTTTAAGTACAGAAACTTGGTCCGTGCTTTCCATCAACCTGGTTTCAAAATCAAGTAACTTAGGATATTTTGTGTATCTATTTTAAAACCTTTAACTCCGGGAAGAGAAAAGCCTATTTCCAGCAGGCTAATGCGGTGAGTTGCGATAATGGATAAATCTATTAAAAGCCTTTTTAAACACACGGGTATTTTTTGGAGTAAACTGCATCTTCATAGAATAGAATCTCACAGAATCCCTACAGTGTGAAAACAGGCCCTTTGGCCTAACAAGTCCACAACGACCCTTGGAGCATCCCACCCAGACCTCACCCCTTATAACCAACCTAAGCTACACATTCCTGAACACTATGGGCAATTTAGCATGGCCAATCCACCTAACCTGCACATCTTTGGACTGTGGGAGGAAACCGGAGCACTCAGAGGAAACTCATGCAGACACGGGGAGAATGGGCAAACTCCACACAGGCAGTCGCCCGAGGGTGGAATTGAACCTGGGTCCCTGGTGCTGTGAGGCAGCAGTGCTAACCACTAAGCCACCATGTCACCTAAAAGATTTGTCAACTCTAATGGAGAGTGGAGTCATAACTGAAAAGTTCAGATTTATCAGTTGAAAAAAAGGGAAAACTAAGATTTTAATGGTTTTAAAGGGTGGGTAGGTTAAAGAGTACTCCATTCCTACAAACATACAAATCAGAAGTAAGCCATTCAGTCCTTTGAGTCTGCTGTCATTCAATAAGATCACGGCTGATCATAACAAGATCTTAAATTGACATTCCCACCTTCTCCTGATAACCTTTTACCCTTGCCTCATTACCATCTATCCACCTCTGCTTTAAAAATATTCAAGGACTCTACCTCCACCACCATTTCCAGGGAGAATCCTAAAGACTCATGACCCTCTAAAAAGAAAAAAAACTCACTTCATCTGTGTCTTAAATAGGTGACCCCTAATTTTTAAACAGCGACCCTGAGTTATAGATTCTCCCATAAGAGAACATACCGTTTCCACATGATTCCTCAGGATTTTATGTTTCAATCAAGTTGCCTCTTATTCTTCTGAACTCCAGTGGATACAAGCCTCGTCTGTCTAAACTCCATTAGACAACACTCCCATTATGGGTGTTAGCCTTGTCTGAACTACCTCCATTTACATCCTTCCCTAGATAAGGTGATCAATACTGTGCACAGCACTCCAGATCAGTCTCATCAGTCTCTTGTTTAATTGGAACATAACCTCCCTACTTCTGCATTTAATTCCATTTAACACCATTAGATTTCTTAATTACTTGCAGCATCTGAATACTAACCTTTTGCAATTCATAAATGCAGGCACCCTGAACTCTGCAATCTCTCACCATTTAGATAATGCTTTTTCAAAAATTCTTGACAAATTGGACAACTTCACATTTTCCCACATTATGTTCCATTTGTCCCATCTTTGTCACAGAGCCTATCAACCTTTTTTATAATCTCTGTAATCTGAAGAAATAATGGACAGGACAAACTATGAAGTGTTAGATATTTACATATAATACAGGGAAGGGGGAAAATAAAGAAAACTAAAAGGCCTATTAATATAAGAGCAGTTTCTCTCCCCTTTTAAAAAACCTCCTCAAATCTGATCTATTCTGTAACAAAAACAGAAACTGCTGGCAAAACTCAGAAGGTACAGCCGCATCTGTGGGAAGAAAGCAGAGTTAACATTTCGAGTCTGGTAATTTTTATCAGAACAGTTCTAATGAAGAGTCAATGGACTCAAAACGTTAACTGTGCTTTCTTCCCACACGTTATCAGAGCTGCCAAGTTTCACCAGCCGTTTCTGTTCTTGTTTCAGATCTCCAGCATTCACAGTTCTTTGCTTTATTTTTCTGATCTATTCTGTCTTGCTTTATACCCTCTATTAGTTAGCATCTGTTCAGCTGTATGTTTCAATTGTGGAGTATCTTCAAACAATTTATGTTAAAAGGTATTTTATAGAGGCAACTATTATTAACGTTGCACAACATCACATCTTGGACATAAATATAAATTGGTCAAGAGAGGAGGAAAATAGTCATATTCAAAAAGGGTGACTATTGTTTGGAATTCTGAGGATGGTGCAAATTGTACCTCCTCATCCAGCATCCTCCATGTTCGACACCCACAGTGCTTCTAGTTTTCCCTGTACTCGCATCTGGTGGCTCCGCATCAATCTTTATTTCTGATACTTTTTTGTTATACTTATAAAAGCGTGGTTAGTAAGTTTGCGGATTACACCGAGATTGGTGGTAAAGTGGGCACTGAAGGCGGTCATCGAAGATTATAAAGAGATCTTGATTTATTGAGTCAATAGGCTAAAGCGTGGAAATTGGAGTTTAATTTGGATAAATGTGAGGCATTTCATTTTGGTAAAACAAACAAAGACCAGACATATACAATTAAAACTAGGGCTTTGGGTTGTGTTGTAGAACAGAGAGACCTAGGAATTCAGGTACATAATTCTTTGAAGTTTGCATCAAATAGTGGTTAAGAAGGTGTTTAGCATGCTTGCCTTCATTGCTCAGACCTTGGAGTACAGGAGTTGGAACATTAATTGAGGTTGTGCAGGACATTAGTGAGGCCTGTTCTGGAATACAATGTCCAGTTCTGGTCTCCCTATTATAGAAATTATATTATTAAGGTAGAGAGGGTTCAGAAGAGATTTACCAGGAATGTTGCTGGGAATGAAGGGTTTGAGTTATACGGAGAGGTTGGATAGGCTGGGAAATTTTTTCATTACAGTGTGGGAGGTTGATAGGTGACTTTATAGAGGTTTATAAAATAATGAGGGTTATAGATAGTGAATGGAAAGTGTCTTTTCCCTATGATGGGACATCTCAAGACTAAAAAGGGGCATATTTTTAAGGTGAGAGGAGAAAGATTTAAAAAGTACGAGGGGCATTTTTTTAAAAAACACAGTGGTTCGTGTGTGGAATAAACTTCCAAAGGAAGTGGTGGATGCGGGTATATTTACAACGTTTGAAAGACATTCAGATAGTTACATGAATGAGAAATGTTTGGAGGGATATGGGCGAAGCGCAGGCAAGTGGGACAAATTTAGTTTGGGATTACAGTCGGCATGGGCTGGTTGGACGGATGGGTCTGTTTCCATGCTGTATGACTCGGAGTCAATGAATCTATGAATTCTCTTTGTGTTATCCATTAGACATACGATTGCTACAAGTCAAGATGAGGCCTTTACTCAGTTGTGGAATAAAATCTTTGTACATTAAATGTACTTTGTATTTTTGTTGGCTGAAAAGGTTCCATCAGGGCTTCAATCACTGACTACGGCACTAAGAGTAACTTGTATTCGATTTAGGATTGTTTTAATCCTGACATGTAACCTCCAGTACTCTAGCATGTTCTCCAGTCTGGCAACGGCCCAGTCCCAATGCTCCCAGATTAAGAACGTGCAAACTCATTTACACATGGTTTCACTACCGCATACTCCTAGCGCACGTCCAGGCTATCGAAAACAAAATGGACGAATTCAGACCTAGACTTATCTTTGAGTGAACGGAGGGATTGCTGTGTGCTCTGTTTCACAGAGACATGGCTCACTCCTGCCATACCTGATGCGCCTTGCAAGCTGAGGAGTTCTCCATACACCGCATGGACTGCACGGTGTCCTCAGGTAAGGCAAAGGGCAGAGGGGTATGCTTCCTAATCAACACCTCCTAGTGCTCAGATATGGTGACCCTAGCATGCCATTATTCCCCAGTTAGAGTACCTTACACTAAAATACTGTCTCTACGATCTGCCGCGCAAGTTTACCTCTGCCTTCCTAATAGCAGTTTACATACCACTCCAGGCGGATGAGAGAACGCCCTGGATGAAATTTACACCTCCACAAACACTCCGGAGACGAATTTCCCCGAGGACTTATTTGTTGTGGATGAAGACTTCAACCCGGCCAACTTTAAGCGGGCACTGTCAAAATACCACCACTAACACATCTCCTGCCCAACGGAGGGCTGAACGTCCTGGACCACTGCTACACAACCAAAGATGCCTACCGCTCCATCCCCTCCACACTTCAGAAAATCAGATCACAACCCTGTGTTCCTCCTCCCAGCCTAGAAGCAGGAGCTGAAATGGCAGGATTCTTCACAGAAAGTAATACAATGCTGGTTCAAAGCAGCGGACGACGGTCTCCAGGACTGCTTGGAATTGATGGACTGGACCACTCAGGCACTCAGCGGAAGATCTAGACGAGTACGCCATTACCGTCATGGCCTTCATTAGCAAACGTGTGGAGGGCTGCACGCCGAAGAGGTTAATCTGGATGTTCCCCAACTGGAAACCTTGGATGAACCGGGAAATCCACTGCCTACTGAAGATCAGGTGTGTGGCATTCAAGTTGAATGACTCAGCCCTATACATAGAATCCAGATATGAACTCCACAAAGCCATCAGAGATGCCAAGAGGCAGTACTGGACCAAATTAGAGGCTCAAACCAACCATATGGACACTCGCTGCCTGTGGCAAGGCTTAAATAACATAACAGGATACAAAATGAAGCAGAGCAAGACAGCAGACAAAACACATCACTCCCTGATGCTTTCTATGCTTGGTTCGACCAGGATGCCAGTGGCACAGTGGCACAGTGTCACATGCCCAGATGCACCTATTCCCTCCGTCACCACTGCAGGTGTCAGTTCGGCCTTCCGGAGGGGCAATCCAAGGAAAGCGATGGGCCTGGACAGAGTCCTCGGCCATGCACTTAGATCCTGTGCAGACCAGCTGGCAGAGGTATTCACCGACATCTTCAACTTCTCCCTCCTACAAGCCAAAGTCCCCACCTGCTTCAAGAAGACCACCATCATCCCAGTACCAAAAGAAAGCACATGCAACCTGCCTTAATGACCACCGCCCAGTGGCTCGGACCTCCATAATCATGAAAGGGTCAAGAGGCCAGTCATGGCCTGCATCAACTCAAGCCTTCCAGCCTGCCTTGATCCCCTGCATTTTGCCTACTGACATAATAGGTCCACAGTGGTCGCCATTTCCCTAGTCCTGCACTCATCCACGGAACATCTGGACAAGGATACCTATGTCAGACGCCTGCTCATCGACTATAGCTCAGTCTCCAACACCATTATCCCCTCCAGACTGATCTCAAAACTCTGAGACCTAGGTCTCGGTTCTGCCCTCTGCAACTAGATCCTCGACTTCCTGACCCATAAACCACAAATCAGTGAAGATAGACAACTTCACCTCCACCACGATAACCCTCTACACTGGAGATCCCCCCCCACCCAAAAGGATGCATTCTTAGCCCCCTACTGTACAGGGACTGCGTAGCCAAATTCTGAACAAATGCAACTACAAGTTTGCTAACGACACCACCCTGGTAGGGCAGTTATCAAACAATGATGAGTCAGAATACAGAAAGGCGATAGAGGACTTGATGTCATGTTGCAATGATAACAACATCTCTCAATGTCGGCAAAAGAAAAGAACTGATCATTGACTTCAGGAAAAAAAAGGACACACCCCTATTGACATCAACAGAGTGAAGGTTGTGAGAGTTGAGAGCGTGAAGTTGCTAGGAAGAACGATAACTGACCTGTCCTGGACTTCCCAAGTAGATGCGACGGTTAAGGTGGCACAGGAACGCCTCTTCTTCAGCTTAGGAAATTTGGCATGGCCATAAGGACTCTCATCAAGTTTTACATAAAAAGTATACTGTCCATAAAGCAGAATGGCCTGATATGGCAACTGCTGTGCCCAGGACCGTTATGAAACTACATAAGGTAGTGTGCACAGCCCAGACCGTCACGGAAGCCAACCTTCTACCCACGGACTCTGATTACACGGTTCACTGCTGCGGAAAGGCTGCCAACATCATCAAAGACCCATTGCACCCCGATAATACTCTCCTACAACCTCTTACATCAGACAGAAGATGCAGAAGCTTTGAACACACGCACCAACGGATTCAAGAACAGCTTCTTCCCTGTGGTTATTAGACTGATGAAAGAATTCTCCAACTTCAAATCATGTTGATCTTGCTTCATGCACATCCTGTGCATTGTAATCCGTATGCCTCACTCTGTCTAAGCCCCCTATCATCTGTATGAAATAAAAACCGAAAGAACTGTGGATGCTTTAAGTCAGAAATAAACACAGAAATTGCTGGTCTGGCAGCCTTTGTGAAGAGAAATCAGAGTTAATGTTAACAGTTCTGAGGAAGGGTCACCAGACCCGAAACATTAACTCTGATTTCTCTTCACAGATACTGCCAGACCTGCTGAGCTTTTCCAGCAATTTCTGCGTTTGTCTATGATCTGTCTGTCCTGCTTGCAAACAAAGCTTTTCGCTGTACTTAGGTACACATGACTACAATAAATCAAATCAAACCTGTAGCTGATATCAAAAGCAAGTTAGTTGGCCATGCTGGAGAGATGACATCAGTGGATCTAACAAAATTTCTCCATCCTCGGCCACTCATGGGACTTTTATACTATCTGTCTAGGCTGGATTTATCTTCAGCTTTGGACAAAATGCAGCAATTCTCCTAACCCCTCATCAGAGATAATCAATTTTCTTAAAAAATGAACATCTCAAAATACATACTAAATACTGGGTGAACAGCAGTGTTTTTAGCCAGTCTTCATAGTAAAAAAATGTTCACTTCTGTAAACATCTCATTTCATAATGGATACATTTTTAAAAATAATTTTTAGCTTAGGCATTGACTTTACATTTGAATGCAAGGAACTGTGAAACTGGTAATCTGGGGTTAACAATTTGAAGGGTAAGTTGTGTTTATTTAAAAAGATCAGAATTAGAAGCGGAAAAAAAATAACTTAAAACAGATGACACACCTCTTATGGAGTTTTTGCTTTGAACTGAAGAACTACAGTTACTTCAATAAAAAAATTAATTATTTGTATAGTTCCCAGATCAAAGCAGCTAAAAGCATCTTTGCTGTGGTTGGTTCGCTCACCGAGCTGGTTCATTAGTTTGCAGACGTTTCATTACCCTGCTGGGTAACATCATCAGTGCAGCCTCCAATGAAGCGTTGTTGTATTTTCCTGCTTGCTACTTATACTCTGGGTTTTTCTTTGCAGTGGTGAGTACATAGGGTCTAATTCTATGTCTTTATTGATGGCCTTCTTGGTGAAAAACTAGGCCTTTAGGAATTCCTGTGCTCGTCTCTGTTTGGCCTGTCCTAAGGTCCTGACGTCCCAATCAAACTGGTGATCTTCCTTGTCTGTACGTATGGAGATGAGTGAGTATCAATCATGTCTTTTTGTTGCCAGTTGGTGTTCATGTATTCTCGTAGCCAGTTTTCTTCCTGTCTGTCCAATGTAATGTTTGTTGCAGTCCTTGCATGGAATCTTGTATATTACGTCGGTTCTGTCCATAGTAAGTAAGGGCTCCTTGGTTCCTGTTAGCAGTTGGTGTAGGGTTGATGTAGGTTTGTGTGCCACTCTGATGCCCAGTAGTCGTAAGGGTCTCGTGGTCAGTTCAGATACGTTTTTGATGTATGGTAACGTGACCAGTGTGTCGGGGCGTACTTCCTGTTGTGGTCTGTGTGACAGGCATCGTCGGACCCAGCTGTTCGGGTATCCGTTGTCTTTAAATACTTGGTGGAGGTATTCTTCTTCATTTTGGCGTAGTTCTGGGTTGCTGCAGTGTGTTGTGGCTTGTTTGAACAGTGTTTTCATGCAACTCAGTTTGTGGGTGTTGGGATGGTTACTGTTGAAATTTAGGACTTGATGCGTGTGTGTGGCCTTTCAGTATATCTTGGTCAGACCCTACATACACACTATTGCAAAGAAAAACCGGAAAAGGAGGTAATCAACTCCAACGGACCCCAGAGTTTAAATACCAGGTGGGAAAATACAACAACGTTTCATCGGAGGCTACACTGACAGAGTTACCCAGCAGGGTGATGAAATGTCTGCAAACTAATGAACCAGCTCGGCGAGCAAACCAACCACACCATCCACAACCCGAGCTACAAATCTACTCAAGAGTATTGAAAGCATCTTTGGAAATAAGGAGATTTCTTGGTGGAACCATCAGTTCTGGGAAGTTGCTCATTAAATTGACTAGAGATAGGAATCCTCATGCGGTCCCAGAAGGAAAGGATTATTTTGCAGGCAAAGATGATTAATTTCCATTTCTGTTGGGAGCATCCAGAGCATGCCATGTTGCCACGGAGATGAACCGAGGGGGAATAGAAAGGCTCCTTTTTTCAAAAATAAGTTATCAACGTGCTTTTTCTAACAGAAAACAAGCAGTTCAAGAAGATTCAGCCAAAGCCGTAAAGTGGCTGTGGGAGCCTTTGCACTTTGATGAAATTACATTAAGAAGTTTAAAAGAATCTCACATAACATTCATCACACAAGTCTCGAGTCTTACCACTGAATTGCCCACTGGTTAAGCCTCTGTTGACGGACTTTTTCAAAGAAGGCCATAGGAGTATCCTCCACCGAGTGAAGAGAGTCCCAATAACTGCACACTTCTGTGCTCTGCAGAACTGGGTGACCACTGTATAACTGAGAGACACACCAATTCAGGATCAACCATGTGCCCAAATCTTAATGTTACTTGTCTGTTCTCCACTTACCCATTTCACCAGCTCCCTCCTTATTCCATAAACTAATGACCCATCTCTTTTCCACACATACGCTCGACCTCATCCCACTTCATGAGCTCTACCCAAACCATCCAGACTCTCCCCAAGTAAAGTAAAATGCAGCAAATTCCCGACTGTAATAAAGCACTGCAGAAGTTACTGCCATTGCAAGATGAGATTTGGATTTGCAGCTCTTTCATCTTATACCATCAACCAAGATAGAAAAGAAACAAGCAATTAAATCAGAAGTTCAAATATGAAATAGATTGCACAATTCCATACCAGACTGTTCATAAAGGATAACTTTAATCTGTAAATCTGCCAAGGGAAATAAGTAAAACATCAACCCCCATGTCACCCACAAGGTTCATCAGCTTATACATTTACTGGTTCTTATTTCCCTCAACTCAGGAAGGGCACTGTAACTCTGAAACTAAGCGCTGAGAAAGATTTAGTAATTGCTGCTGGCAGAACCAGGGCACAACCACATACAAAGAAGAAGCAGGGCATGACATTGTACAGGTTTACTTTTCTCAGATTGATCCTGAGCCATAGTTCAGGCATTCAGAAAAGATGGTGAAGACTTGTGCTTTTTTCCAAAACAGTTTGTAAGGAACACATTATGTAGGTATTTATCACGTGGGCATGAAATCACTTGAAGGAAGGGATAAGTAGCAGTCCTGTTTAAGCACAAACAAATCCTGGTAGTTATTTTAATTAAAGCAACTTTAGAGAAGGTTATGACACATCTCTTGGGCAGGTAGGACTTGAATCTGGGCCTCCTGCTCCAGGGGTAGGGAAATAAACTCTTGCATCTTTTACCATTTAAATTTACAATTGTACAGATTAACTTATTCACCTGTCCTTAATGTCCTTGATTCGTTAGCTGCCAATTGCAGTGGTCAACACCCAAACTAGCCGTCTGGGAGCTCTGGCAGTAAAGCAGTAAAATTCCTGCCTACAGGTTTCTGGACAGAACACAAGACCTCATTACAAAGCACGCATTGTCAAAATATCAACGGCATACTTTGGAAGTGACAATTTCCACACGCAGGAACTGGAGTATGAATTTTAATCAGGCACTAGACTCGTAGTCAACACTTAGCTGATCCTGATGCAGCATCAATAGGAACAGTAGGACAGTACCTGTGCCGACAGCAACATGTGTAATTGGATACGCTAATCACTCCTGAAGTAGAACAGGGATGTTTAAAAAAAAAACCTGTATTGACTGACCTGAGTTAGGAATGGCAGAGTAAACTCTCTCTGTGCAACCCATTCTTCTGCCCCATCTGTTATTATGACAGGTAGATTCTGACGTAGATAATTCTGGAGAACAACTTTTGGATCTACTTTGCGCAGAAATTCCACTTTTGGATATCGTTGACACACCTAAACAATTTGATACACAAACATTCAGCTTAAAAAACAAACTGTAACAACAAAATAGGACAGGCAAGTAATTCCCCATATTAGATTATGGCTGATCATTTACCTCAATACCACTTTCCTGCACTATCTCCATAATCCTTAAAGCAAATATTCTGCAGAAGTCTCTCAATTTTTTTCTTGAGCACGCTCAAGAATTCAGCTTTCACTGCTGTCTGGGATTGAGAATTCCAAAGATTCAGCACTCTCTGAAGCAAAGAAATTCTTCCTTATCTCAGTCTTAAATGACAGTTATCCTGAGGTTGTATTCCCTGGTTTTAGATTCACCAACGAGTGGCAACATTTTATTTACATCCAGCCTGTCACACTCTAAGAATTTTGTCAGTTTCAATGGGATCAGCCTTTTTCATTCAAAACTCAAGAGAATACGGTGTCCTCAATCTCACCTCAAAACAATACAGCCATGCCAGAGATTGACATGGCGACTGTCTGCTGCCCTGCCTCTGTGGTGAGGATACTCCCCTCCAAACTGCATGTGATACAAAGGAGTCCTCACCAAAGCTCGATACAACTGCAGCAAGACATGTACGCTCCTGTACTCAAAACTCCGTGCATTGGAGACCAACATACCATGTGCCTTCCTAATTGTTTGTTGCAAATACACGCAAACTTTAAGTGATTTGTGAACAAAGACAACCAGGTCCCTTTGGACGTTCTTACTTCCTAAACTCTTACACTTTATGAAATAGTCTGTCATTTGTTTTTCCACTAAAATGAATAACTTCACATTTACATTATCTTTAATCTGCCATGTTCTAGATCATTCATTGTCCAATGCCTCTTGAAGCCTTGTTACATCCTCAACTTGGGTTCATATACAGTTTGGTGTCATCAGCAAAACTTGGAAATATTACACTCTGTCCCCACATCCAAACCATTCACATAGATTGTTAACATTTGTGAGTTAGCACTGATCCTTGCTGTACCCTATTCGTTACAGCCTGCCATCTGAGAATAATCCATTTAATTCTACTCTCTGCTTTCTGACTATTTGTTAATTTTTAATCCATGCTAGTACATTCTCCATAGCCCATGTGCTCTAATTTTATTTATCAACCATATCAAAAACCTTCTGAAAAATCTAAATACACCACATCTCCTCACTCATTCTCCTTTATCAAGATTACAAGTCATATTAAAATAAATTCCCAAGTTTGCCAAATATGACTTTCCTTTCTTAAATCCATGTTGACTCTGCCAATGTTACAATTCTTTTCTATATATCTATAATAATTTTAACATTTTCCCCACTATTGACCTCAAACTAATAGGTGTGTTGTTCTCTATTCTCCCCATTTCTCTCTTCCATACCTATTGCCACAACAATACCTGTCTGTTCCTTTAACTAACAAATCCTCTAAAAGATCTTCCTTTCTTTGTCCTCCACTCCAGTACAGCCAAAGCACCCATGCTACCATGAACTTGGCTGTCATTGCACCCCTCTGAGAAACCAATGCTGTCACCAGTATCCAAAGCAGCAAGCCAATTAGAGAGCAGGACCACAGGGAACTCCTACACTATCTGCTTAGTTGTCTGGGCTGCCTGCCAGTCACCCATTCCTTTCTGCCTCTATGTTCCTTGCCTGTAGTGTGATCACCTCTCTGAACATGCTGTTAGCCTTGCAGATTATCTAGTGTCTCCAACTACCACTTGAGCTCCAAAATCGGCACTCAAGTTTCCATCGCTGATGACACTTCTTACACACGTGGTCTAGGTCCCCAGTAATCCATGATTTTCCACATAATACCGGACACATGTTCCACGTGACCAAACTGCTCTACCATGCCACAACCTTACTTCACACATTAATATAAATAAATCAAGGTAAAATAAAGTTACAGTTTTATTTGCCTCAACTTAACACAACTTTAGAACTACTGATAAATGCAACCTAATATTTAGCACATTGCTTGCAATGAACCTTAAAAAAATTACACTATGTACCAAACTCCCACATAAACTTAAATTCGCTATGTCTCACTCAAAACATAATACTCCGATTGTGTGCTCCTTATTGAATGTACAGCTTGAAAAACCTGTCTCTTATGTTGAGTCCCTGATGAATCACTGGCAGTTTAACTTCCTGCTGCATTAATTAACACAAATTGAATCAACTTTTCTTAGCTGATTGATAGATGTTTGCTACTAGTTGGCAGAACCCTTTTCAACAGTGCATTAACTTCCTGGAAGGTTATTAGTTCTATGTCAAAGCCTGACTCTCAATCTATATCTAAACAAGAAAAGGACTTACCTGAACACACCACATTGCTACTTGTCCTGTCTACATCTAACTCACGTGCACAGTCACCTGAATACACACCCCTTAAACACAAACTTCTATCTACAAAAGTTTTTCTTCAAATTCTTTGTAAAAGCTCCAACTCCTATTAAAATATATAGCTCACAAAAGGTAGGAATCCTTCAAGTAGATACAGAAAGCTACGCCGACAGTATAGATAAGTGGCACAGCTGAAGTGCCTCACACTTTGCTGAGCCTAATGCTCACACCAGATCTTTGTGACCTCATCTGTCCAGCAAATAGCAACAGTAGTTCCTTGAGCCATCTGGTAAACCCCTGTTCTTAAAATAATAATAATTTACCACAAATTAAATAAAGCAAACTCATTTGAATTTTCCTTCACTGTTGAGTAAATTTCATATTAAAACATAAGCCTATGTCAAAGGAACTTTGTTTCTTCTTTCTACTTGCATAGCGTGCTAACATCAACATAGCTCACCTGCATTATCGGTATGAGACAGTGTAGTTGACAGAAATTTATCCGACAAAAATCACCTAACTATTATTCAGTCCTGTCTCTTAATTGTGTTTAAACACTGGTGAAACTTGGCTTCAAAGGATAGGCCCGAGTGTAAATGACATTTGTGGTACATATAAGTTGTGATCCCAATTCAGCATTATAAAGGCCCTCAAGGAATAACTTTAGAAAGTATTGCCACAGTGCTTGTTCACTCACAGTGATGCAGTCTGAGAGCTGCAAAGACTCAAGGCCGCTCTCAAAGTAATAAGGGTTCCTGATCAGGCAGTCAGTATTGGAATATAACGTCCAGTCCCAGTAAGGCAGTAACTGAAGATAAGAACAAATACATTTCATTAAAAAGAAATTGCCATCATTCAGGAACATGGGATGTAAAAGCTAGAAAGTTACATTCAATCTCAATGGTTAGGACTGAGCTAGAACATTCTTCCCAATTCTGGGCACCAGTTAAGGAAGGATATCAAGGCCTTGGAGACAGTGAAGAAGAATTTTCTTTGAATGGTATCTGTGATAAGAGATTTGTTAGTTAGATGCTGGATATTTTTTGCATTGCTCTCCTTACAGCGGACAAAGAGGAGGATTTAATGGAGCAATCATGACCAGTTTTAATAGAGGAAAAAAGGAGAAATTGGTTCTCATGCCAGAAGGGTCAGTAACCAGAGGGCACAGATTTAATGTAAAGAACCAGAAATGATGTGGGCAGACACCTCCCAGAAAAGCAAGTGTGCAGTGTGAAAGGGTGGGTAAAACAGAAGAATTTGTGAAAGGAAATTGGATAAATGCCTGAAGGAGAAAGACTTGAACACACAGGAAGAAATTAAGGGGTGTCAAACTAGTTCAGAGAAGGACAGAATCCCTACAGTATGGAAGCAGGCCATTTGACCTATTGAGTCCACACTGACCCTCTGAAGAGCATCCCACCCAGACTCACCTCCCTACCCTATCCCTATAGGCCTGCATTGCCCATTGCTAACCCACCCAGCACATCCCTGGATACCATGGGCAATCGGACTCCTACATCTTTTGACTGTGGGAGGAAACTGCAGTACCCAGAGGAAACCCATGCAGACAATCGCCCAAGGCTGGCATCGAACCTGGGTCCCTGGCGCTGTGAGGCAGCAGTGCTAACCACCGAGCCACCATGCTGCCCCTTCTAGGAAACAGCCGACACAAGCATGAAACAAGTGCTGTACAATTGTGGGGCTGAAAGTAACATATTTATTCCAGACAAGAACTTCCATCTTGGAAGACTAAATTTACGAACTCCACTTGAAACTGAGCCCCAAAACAAATGGGAGGTTCTGATCAGACAAAGGCTGCGTGGATGTTAAGCCCAAAAGACTTAGTGTATCAAAACAAACACTCCATCCTTAAGAGATAGTCACTTAAGTTGCTTCCACACAAGAGAAGGGGAGGAACTGTACATAGATGCTTTTCTCTCTGTTTGGGGAAAGAGGGAGGGGAGACAGAATGGATTACTTTGTGCAGCCCTGGAAGGTGCTTGGGGTATTAGATCCCCATCAGTCCCGCTGAGAATTTACGGCGTTTCTTAGAATCTCAACCAAATGCATATATTTAAAGGTTTTGTCACTGCAAATCTGTACTGGGGTGGAGGCAGACACTGACCTGAATGAGCAAAGCCCGGCCGCAGTAACTCAGAAATCTGGAGCCGGGGCGGCTGCAGAGCAGGATGCAGCCGAGTAAGAGTAGGACTCCAGCTGCGAGAGCGAGCCTGCCCCGGGCCCGGCTGCCGCTGTGGCGTCTCGGGGGTGTGCAGCACCGGAGCAGGGGCTCCATAAGCCGGCAGTATTCGGGGCCGGAGGCAGGGAGAACCCGGCGCTGGTACAACCTCTCGAACTCGCCGTCGAAATAGGAGACCTTCCTGGAGAAGGGCAGGGAGCGCAGCCCTAACCTGTTCCGTCCCCTCCGAACCCCCATCTCTGCTTCCCGAGCCTCCTGCCGAGATCAGAAACACTCTCTTAAAGAGGAATCTACCCCCCCCACCACCACCCCAAATCCTCCAGCTCTAACCAACCCTTCTCCTCAAAACCACCCAATATGAAGGCAAAAACAAAATTACACAGCAGCACGTATTTGTTTACTAATGATAGATTCTGGTAATAATAACTTGCATTTATATAGCGCCTTTACGATACCGAAGCATCCCAAAGATTTTCTGGGACCTTTCTCCAAGCGAAATTTGAAACTGCTGATTAAGATTTTTTTTGTTGGTCAAAGAGGTAGGTTTTAAGGGGACACCTTAAAAAGGAAGGGATGGAGAATTGGCTACTCCAGTCTTTTCCTGGTCGACTCTCTACTACCGTCTAACACGTAAGGTTATCCAAAATTGCGGGGACAAAGTACTCATTTACTTCTGTGCTCTGTCAGGCACATTATGCCCAGGTCCTGCACTCCTTGATTTTAAAAATGACTATCTGCGTTTTCGACTGCAAGACCGGGGTAATGAAAGGCCTTTTGTAAATGCACGGCCATTTCCCTTTAAATCGGTCAACAACAACTTGCATTTATATAGCTCCTTTAGTAGTAACATACTGTCCAAGGCATTTTCCGGAAGTATTATCAATCGAAAATTTGTTTCAGTACCAAGCAAAAACGTAAGAGGAAGCGGTCACCAAACGTTTGGTCAAAATTACTGTAAAGAACATCCGAAAAAGTGAGCACAGTGCTTTGAGGCATAAAAATTTGGGGGTGGCATTCAAGCCCATTAGGCTTAAGCAACTAAATGCATAGTTACTGGTGGTGGAGCAATCACTATCAGGTTTAAACAAGGCACCATAGTTGCAGAAGTGAAAAGATCTTGGGAAAAGGTGTAGGTGAAAGACTGGAGGAAGTACAGAAATAGCGATGAGTTAAGCTATGGAGGGATCTGAAAACAAGGATGAGAATTTTAATATTACAAGTGATAATAACTAGTTCCCTAACATGGTTTGTTTCGTACATGTTAATTCAGTGTCATACTGACAAGTTAAAATCTTAGTGTGTTGTTGTTAGCTTACCCTAACTAGAGGAGGGTATTATCAGAGGTATCTCCTTTTTTCCATTCCTCAGGTGTTGGTATAAGTGGTTGTGGTGGCATTTACTGCTCATGCCTAGATGCATGTGAGAATGTGCTGATGAACTAGCTAGATCCACAAGGCCGTTGGGGAGGGAGTTCCAGTATTTTGACCTAGCAACACTGAAGAATCAGTAATATATTTCCACAACAGAATGGCCAGTGGCTTGAAGGGGAATATGCAAGTGATGGTGTTTGTACGTTTCTGCTGTCTTTGTACTTCTCTATGGCAACGTTTGTGGATTTAGAAGGTGCTATTTAAGGAGTCATGGTGAATTTCTGCAGTGCATCTTGTGGATGGTATCCAATGCTGCTACTAAGCATTGGTGGTGGACGAACTGAATGTTGATGTAATGCCAATCAAGGGAGTTGCTTTGTCCTAGTTCATGTCAGGCTTCTTGAGTGATGGAACTATATTCAATCAGACGGGGGGTGGGGGGGCGGTGGGGGGTGCGGGTGCAGTATTCCATCACACCCTGACTTGTACCATAATCAATGGTGGACGTGCTTTGGGGCTCCAGGAGATGAATCACTCGCTGTAGGATTCTTAGTCTCTGACTGACTCCTGTAGCCACTGTATTTATATGCGTAGTCTAGTTCAATTTCTGGTCAAAGTATCCACTGGATGATGATGGTCGAAATTCAATGATGTAATGCCATTGAGGGGATGTCAAGAACTGATGGCTAGATTCTTTCTTGTAAGAGATGTTTATTGCCTGGTATTTGTATGGCACAAATGTTACAATCACTTGTCAGCCCAAGCCTGGATAATGTCCAGGTCTTACTGCATAGCTTCAGTATGAGGAGCCGTGAACAGTTCTGAACATTGTTCAATCATCAGCGAACATTCCACTTTTGATCTGATGAAAAAGGAATGGTCATTGGTGAAATACCTGGTTGGGTCTAGGACACTACCATGAAGAACCCCTGCAGAGATGTACTGGAGCTGAAGTGACTGATCAGTAACAAACAGAACCATCTGATTTTTACCAGGCATGACTTCAACCAGTGGAAAGCTTTTTCCCCCAATTTTGTTAGGACCCCATGATGCCACACTTGGTCATATGCAGCCTCGATATTAAGGGTAGTCACTCTGACCCCACCTTTGGAATTCTGCTCTTTGTTCATGTTTGAACCAAGGACGTAATTAGATCAAAAGCTCAATGGCCAGTTAATGGCCCCAAACTGGGCATCACTGAGCAAGTGCTGCTTGATAACACTGTTGATGACTCGTTCCATCACTTTGCTGATGATCGAATAGATTGACGGGATGGTAATTGGCCAGTTGGATTTGACCCACTTTTTCTTTGGTGTACAGGACATACCTCGGCAATTTTCTACATTATTTGATTGGTGCCAGTGTTGGATAGAGGTAAGGGAAGTTCAGTGCTTAGCTAGGGGTAAGGGAAGTTCTGGAGCACATGTATTCAGTGCTATTGCTGGAATGTTGTCAGGGCACATAGCCTTTGCAGCATCCAGTACATCTGTTTATTGATATCACGTGGAGTGAATTGAATTAGCTGAACACTGACATACGTGATGCTGGGGACTTCCAGGGAGGCTGAGATGAATCATCCACTGGGGACTTCCAGCTGAAGATTGTTGTGAATGCTTCAGCCTTGTATTTTGTACCGGATTTGCCTATCATTAAGGATGGCAATATTTCTGCAGGCCCCTCCTTCCATGATTTATTTAATTGCCCATCATTATTCATGACTGGATGTGGCAGGACTGCAGAGTTTAGATCAGATCTGTTGATTATGGAATTGGTTAGCTCTGTCCATCACTTGTTGCTTACCCTGTTTGGCATTCAAGTAGTCTGGTTCTGTAGGTTTACCAGATTGATACCTCATTCTGAGGTATACCAAGTTCTGCTCCTGGCACACCCTCCTGCACCCTACATTGAACCAGGATTGATCCCCTGCCTGGGAGGGTTATCTTTGGTCCTTCTTATTGGACTGCTCCAATGACCGCTGTCATTTGAGAGTAATGGGAATTGACTGCTCACATTACAAAGGACTTGTTCTGTTCTTTATGTTTCCTCACTACAGGTTCATGGCAGATGTTCCTGATGGATCCAGCTACAGCAGGGATTTCATTACTGTTGCTATAATGCAACAAAACAGCAGAGAAATGGAAGAGGAGCAGATGTGCCAGCAAACACAGAAGCAGCAACAACCTTCGGGAGGTGCCAGGGAGCTTCCACATGGAGTAGTCAGAGCTGAAAGGCCACCAGGAGAGCTAGAGTCTATAATCCTTAATGCCATTTTCCTCCACATAGTAAAGCACACTGTGTGCACACGCTAAGGATGTCCCAGGACACTCTCAGAATTGTGCCAACTGCTACAGCATGAACTGTGACCCGAAGGATTGGCTGACCATCCTATACCAGTCACAAGCTAGACTGTAAATACATCACACTGAGAGGCCCATATCGTAACACAGCTGAGTTCATCAATAGGAAGGCTTCTGTTCCATCAATGAGCAAGTGATCTATGACCACTTCTTAGAAGTTGGTGTATGCTAGCCAAGGATCTGCCATGATCTCTATATCCTTGAGAACTTTCAGCTTCCTGCTGTGTTTAAGGGGACAAGATGTCTTATGAAGGTGGTTACTGGGTGATAAGGGCTACCCTCTCCAACATGGCTAATGACTTCATTATACAACCCCTGACTGAGGCCTAGTGTAGATACGATGCAGCCGATTCTTCAAACAGGGTCACGGTGAAGCAGACGATGGGCCTCCTGAAGATGTAGTTCTGCGACATGTAATATTCTGTGGGGCCTCGAAATTCACACCAGACAGAGTGGGTTGCATCATCCAAACATGCAGTGCTCTGCCAAGGACAAAATATAACAGTTGCTGAGGGAGAGCAGAAACGGCCTTCCAAGGAGGGGGATGAGGACATTGAACAGGAAGAACACCAGTTTTAGCAAGATAGAGCTTAACAGTGATAGTAGGAACTGCAGATGCTGGAGAATCTGAGATAACAAGGTGCAGAGATGGATGAACACAGCAGGCCAAGCAGCATCAGAGGAGCAGGAAGGCTGACGTTGGGTCTAGGCCCGAAACGTCAGCCTTCCTGCTCCTCTCATGCTGCTTGGCCTGCTGTGTTTATCCAGCTCTACACCTTGTTATCTTAGCGCTTAAGTGTCAGGAGCAACAAGACAGGCAGGAATTCATTGGCACCCGGTTCCAGTAGATGAGAGCCGGGTGTAGTGACCACTCATTGCCCGTAAAATTGTTGGTGCTTAACATGCAAGGCATTTGTTTCTGCTCCGAGAGGCAAATGCAGATTCTGTTTGTTTGATTTCTGTTTGCTTGATTTCTGTTTGCTTTTGGTGCTGGTGAAAATTTTGAACTGTCTTAAGACTACCTTGTTTGTGACAGACTCACAGTGAACAATGATGGGCTATGGTGGGCATTGGACGAAAAGTACCAGTGAGTGTTGTAAAAGGGAATGTGGCTAAGGACAGGGAAGCTCTGTCGCCTGGTGGTTAAACAATGATTAAGGTAGGAATGTGCAGTTGCACATCCAAGGAAGTATTAGCCATGCCACCTACGTGCCGTATGTTTGTAGATGCTGTACCACAACATTAATGGTGAAGGGCAGCTCCAGACAGACAGTGCTTGACCAGGTGCGCAGCTGGAAGTCAAAAATGGTGCGTGCACAGGGTCACCATGGCACTATCGAGTGTACCAGACTACTGCGAGAGAGAGATTCAGGCTAGCATCAGATGAGAGGGGAACCGTAGGGGTGTGGTATCTAGTTAATGAGGCAAAGCTGGGGAGAAAACTCACGAGGCCTCACAGAAAGAAACACTGCATGCAACCGGACGAAAATTACCCAGCCAATTTCTGATAAGATTCAGCATTACATTTTAGGAACATCTACTTTAAACAATAAAACAGAGCTTTCTTGTTTTTGTTTCAGCACAACACAGTTCATACATTGAGTCTGCAATGTCTTTAATTAGCCATTCAATCCTCCGATAACAAGGCCAAGTTGATTCTCGGCTCCTGAGGGTTTATTTCTTTTTTTTTTGTTTTTCACACTGAGGTACTTTCCCTGGAGATTCTTCCCCTGGTACAAACAAGGCAAGTCTTCAAGACTTGTTATAATACCCTACAAATTTGATCTTTTCAATCCTTCATATTCCTCTATGATAAATCAAAGCGTCTTGCTGCTTCTAACTGCTTCTCTTCTGCTGATCCTGGCAGACCAATTACCTCTTATGCTCATCCACTCTCCAGGCCTACATGAATTGCATGGGCCTTTTATTTAGGGAGAAATGGTGATCTGGGCCATGCATTAATCTTTAACATCAAACCACCCAGGCTGGCTATCAGAATTGGTTGCATGACCTCCTTTAGTTCCTGTTACGTTAAAGATAGTCTCAAATAATACCAATGATATAAACCTCACAACTGTAATAACTTGGTTTCACAAACTAAATGTGGTCAAAGTCACAGATGAACAAGTGAATTTGAAGTAAGCAGCTAATGGATGACAGGAAGAGATTGATTACAGAATGAGCTGGATTAAATGTGTAAATGACAAGAACAATGGTCGATGGACTTCATGACTGAAAAGCGAGATGAACTGCAACTGGGGATTAGCTACACATATAATTCATAACTTCTCATCTACTCTCGTTCTCTGAAACCACAGAAAGACAGTTTGCAGAACATTTTCTCAGTAATAAAGCATCATCCTGGTGAAAATTGATACTTCACACCAAAGTAAAATTAACAACTGAAATAAAAACAGAAGTTGCTGGATGTCTGGCAGCATCTGTGAAGAGAAAGCAGAGTTAAAGTTTCGAGTCCAGTGACTCTTCTGAAACATACTCGAAACATACTCTGCTTTCTTTCCACAGATGCTGCCCAACCTGCTGATTTTCTTCAGCAACTTCAGTTATTGTTTCAGATCTTCACCACCTCTACTCTTTGTTTATAAAATTAACTGCTCCCGGTTTGACATGTCAACCAGATAAATAAGCACAGAAAAGGCTTAAGGATCCCAACAATATCTGGCTGTAGGAATGAAGATTTGTGTTCTACGTCTAGCTAGGCTATTTCAGTTCAGTCACAGAACTGACACATACCCCATGAGAGGGAAAACTGAGACAACAAGGTGCAGGGCTGGATGAACACAGCAGGCCAAGCAGCATCATAGGAGCAG
>NC_063355.1:31047927-31088533 GCF_021869965.1 Rhincodon typus
TTTTGGGATGCGGTAGGGGGAGGGGAGATTTTGAAGCTTGTGAAATCCACATTGATACCATTGGGCTGCAGGGTTCCCAAGCGGAATATGAGCTGCTGTTCCTGCAACCTTCGGGTGGCATTCTCCCCTCCCCCTACCGCATCCCAAAACCAGTCCAGCTCGTCCCTGCCTCCCTAACCTGTTCTTCCTCCCACCTATCCCCTCCTCCCACCTCAAGCCCCACCCCCATCTCCTACCGACTAACCTCATCCCGCCCCCTTGACCTGTCCATCCTCCCTGGACTGACCTATCCCCTCCCTAGCTCCCCAGCTACACTCACCTTTACTGGCCCCATCCCCGCCTCTTCGACCTGTTTGTTTCCTCTCCACCTATCCTCTCCCCTATCCATCTTTTATCCTCCTCCCCCTCTCTCCCTATTTATTTCAGAACCCCCTCCCCCTCCCCCTTTTCTGATGAAGGGTCTAGGCCTGAAACGTCAGCCTTCCTGCTCCTATGATGCTGCTTGGCCTGCTGTGTTCATCCAGCCCTGCACCTTGTTGTCTCGGATTCTCCAGCATCTGCAGTTCCTACTATCTCTGACAGGGAAAACTGTTTGGCTGTGAATGCTGTAAATGCCACCTGCAGGTGACAATGAGCAAGTACATGTGCGAAGAGGCCAACTATCTAATTTGAGTGACAGAAGGGGCAGAACCAGTCTCCAATCTGGTACTGCAATAGAACTATGGTGGCCTCTCCTCCTGCTCCCCTACACCCATGCCCCTCACACCTATCCTCATTCCCTCCTGTTCCTGGTGCAGGTTTCTCCCTTCCCCCATCCCAGCCTCTATCTCTTGATCCCATCCTGCCTCACCCCCTTTGCTCCCAGTAAGGTCCCAGACTCTGCCTCGATTTGCCATCAGCCGTATTACATGAACAATGACATCATCGCATTCACACCCAGACGCTTCCTGTGGCCTCTCCTGTCATGGTCAGGTGATGCCATATTGTACTATGGATAATCATTCCAAAATTGTCCAGGTATGCCCTGTCCACAAAACGCAGATCAAATCCAATTTGGCAAATTACCTCCTATCAATCTCTTCTCGACATCAACAAAGCCATGCAGGATGTCATTGACAGTGTTATCAAGTAATACTTACATAGCAGTAATCTGCTCATTGACACTCAGTTTGGGTTGCACCAGGTAGTCTCAGGTCTAGAACTCATAAAAACCACAGATGTAATGTATAGATAATGGGAAAACAGCTGCCCTTGACACTAAAACATTACATGATTATATTAGAGCCGTAGGAAAAATTAAGTTGGTAGGAATCAGGGAGAAAACTCTCCATACCTAGTATAAAGGAAGATGACTGTGGTTGTTGGAAGCCAATCAACTCAGTTCCAGGACATTGTTGCAGGAGTTCCTCTAGGTTGAATCCCATGCCCCAGCATCTTTTCATCAATTACCTCTCCTGCATCATTACATTAGAATGGCAATATTCATTGATGGTCGAGCAGTATTCAGTACCTTTACTGTAGCCTGACCTCGAAAACATTCAGATCTGGGCTGATAAATGTCAAGTAACATAGATGCCACAAAATTGCCAGGCAATGACAATCTCTAGCAATAGAAAATCTAACTGTCCCACCTTGATGTTCAATGGCATTACCATTGCAGAATCCTTCACCATCGACATCTTGGGGGACACCTTTGATCAGAACTTGAACTAGACCAGTTAAATAAATGCTGTGGTCACAAAGAGACTGAGAATTCTGAGGTGAGAATTCACCTCCTGACTCCACAAAGTCTGTCTACCATTGGCAAGATGCAAGTTTGGAATGTGGTGGAATACTCTCTACTTGCCTGAATGAGTGCAGCTTTAAAAATACTTAAGGAGTTCAACACCTTCCATGAAAGCAGCCCACTTTCATCACCTTTAACGTTCATTGTTTCGATTTCGATGCATTGTGACAGCTGAATGTATCATCCATACTCTGCACCCACTCTCCAATCCTCCTTCTACGTTAAAGGTCAAGGCCAGCGGGCATATTGGGAATACCACCACCCAAAATCCTGGAACTTCCTCCCTAACAACATGTGGATGGAAACAGTTGAAGGAAGCAGATCACAACCACATTCTCAAGGACATTTATGGATGGGCAACAAATACTGGCATTACCAAAAAGTCACTCTCATCCTATGAAAGAATAGAATAAAATTGCACTTATAAACAGGCTTTAACTTATATCATGTACAATTCTGGCATAAATAGGGTTATTGGTTTTGTCCTCATTACCTAGTTTTTACCTATATACATTATTTTGGCAGCAGTGATTCTTCTGCCAATATCCTGAAGAAATGTATTTAGGACTCAATTTTAGACTTGATTCTAGTCAGATCCACCCCACCAGAAGCAGCATTTCAGGATTAGTGAATCTGAGAAAAAGTTTATTTGCATCTTTAATCACTTTTCAATTGTAACTTACTGTGCTGCAAAATATAGCAGTTTCAAGTCTCAAAACAAATTGTAGTTCTGTGCCATTTTGCTGACTGAGAAACAAAGTGTGGAATCAGCAGCCCTCTCTCATGGTCTGTTCGAAAGCAGGGAGGGGCATTTAATTAGGCAGGATAGTAATGGATGGTGAGCCACCTCAATTCCCACGTTACTTTTAAATGGAAGGCCCGGTGACCTAACCTGATAGTCAGGATGAGGGTGTCCGATCACCATGTAAGAAGCATGACAAACAAACCTGCATGGACTGCTAGTGGTTATTCCAAATTTCAGGAGAGGTGACAGCCCTCATTCAAAGAACTCAGTGACTAAATGGGGGATCTAGAATTCAAAAGTACGGACACACCAAGAATCACTATTCTGCCTTTGATGTTGACAACCTAATACCCTCCTCCCTGACTACCCCTATTTGTGAAGCCTTTCTTGCCTTTACTTACGTTTGGCCTAGTTTGTTCAGCAATCCTGGGCCTCCTGTTGATGTCATTGAAGCAGCTTCAGTTTCGATATTTCCATGGATTTGGATGGTGAACCTTTAAGCATGAAGGAATAACGTACCATACAATTAACAAACCACCCTTTATCAAGACACACAATTTGAAAAAGTCTACCACATATTCTTGGAGTATCTGAAAAGGCAGAAAACAGCACGCTATAAGACCACATTTTCAGGCTAAAGCTAATGATCAAATTTATTTACACCATATTTAATTACACAGAAACAAGAGATTATACAGCCAATAAATCTGCAATACAAAGCCTGATTTACATACTACTTTAAACTTCCTGTATTCAAAATAATAGTTTGAAATCAGATTCTTTTATAGAATTATTTTAATGAGTCTTTAACTATCTCCTTGTGGGTACATCTCTGCCTTCTCGAGTTTAATCCGAATCTTGTGAAACAGAAACAATGAATGAACCTGAAACTGCAGAATAGAGAAAATCAGGCACACATCTACTTTGCTACAGTGGCCTTTGCCATCTGAGAAGAAAGCAGATCTTTCTTATTTGGCATGCTCTTGTGAAGAATTCCTTTTTTTTTCCTCAACAGTCTGATTATTTTACAATTAATTCTTTCCATCATTTCTATTTATGGGATGTGGATAGCAGCGCTTTTGTTGATTTTGTTTACTAGATCAGGACCAAAACAAAATACATTGAAATGGTTGGCTGTCATGAAATCCACTGAAGTAATTTTAATAGTCCCAAGAATGCTTTTTCATTGCTGTGGTGGAAAATCTAGCACACATTATAATTTTCTTTAGCTTGAGGTACCAGCCAAAGAAATTTGATCCTGATTTGATTCTAGTTCTAAATAGATTAACAAGACAAAGGGGTCACTTTGCCTTGGAATTAATAGCAAGTACCATGGATTTTGACACACTTCTTTCAAAATGCATCCAAGAGTTTTGTTTTAACGTCACATTTTTTTGCCATATCTAAAACTCACAAGGAAAATATATAATTGCATTTTTATGATTTAAGGTGAAACACGACTTTGTGTCTGTCATTTTGTTTTACAGAAGGAACTGAAGTATTTTTCTAGGTTTCTAAATGTATCAAATTGAACAATATATCCCTGGTATGACAATGGAATAGAAAGACATAAGCAAGTGCTGTGTGTTGGGATATACAACAAAAAATATGAAACCAATGCATGATCAATTCAATTTTTATTTCTGAGTCTCTGCCCTCAGAGAGCATGTCTACCTTTACCAGAATTTGGCAGAACGAACAAACATAAATATATTACATGAATTGGCATTCAGATAACCCTCAATATAGCAAAAAACATCAAAAGGCTCTTCACAAAGTGGCAGTTAGCTTGAACAAGAAAATGTTAAGGTAAGTGACTGAAATTACAGTTTAAGGAGGAGATGTTAAAGAAGGTTTCAAGTCAGGAAAAATGTGGTAGAGCAGATTGAGTTGCAAAGAGAACTGCACAGTCTCAGGGCAAATTGTTAAAGTGTCAGTTATCAGTAATGGTGGAATGACCAGTGAATCAATCAGAAAACTACAGGGTGTGAGAAAGAGATAACATGAATCAAGGCCAAGAAGGAATTTGTCATTGAGATCAGATTTTGAGAGCTATGAACTGGCAGATGCAGACACAGACAAAGGTAATCAAATATAATTTATGGAATAAAATGTTGCAAAGGAATTCTGGAAGAATTAACACAATATATAGGTTCGAGCTTCGGAAACAAATAAACACATCAAACAAATGCAGATAAGGTTTTATCAACTTTTATGACGAGGTAGATGATGTTATTTCAGAGAACAAAGTAGAGTTTTATTGATGAAATGGATATTGTGTTTAAAACTTAACTTGGATGAACAAAACAATGGCTTCATACAGTTGGATTCATCTTGTGGGACTAGTTGGAGGGGTTGGTGGGGGAGTGAGTAAAGTGCTTGATACATGGGCGAATTCAGAACAGAACTGACATTGGTCTTGACGTGAACTGCAGAAGGTTTTTGAAGAATCAAACATAACACCACCATAGTTAAAATTAAAAACAAGATTGAATCAGTAAAATTATTGTTTGCATATGAAAATTAACTGCATGTACATTGTATTATACTGTAACTTAAATAACTACTGGCTGTTGTTCAAAGGATGGGAACTTCAGATATTCTGAGAAAGAATACAAATAGCAAGGAAAGATAAGTTGACTGAGCTAGAAAAGAAAGGAATTGATCATATAATGATGGCAATGAGTTAATTGTACTCAAGTAATTTCAGACTGTCCAGGGAGATAGTCTGATCAACCCTATTGAAAATTATGGCGTAATTGAAGAGGAATAATTAATAATAGTTGCATTGATGAAGAAGGCCTACCACAGTTGCGGTTGAGGTAGAAATCAAACTGAAAGCATTTAACAAGGATTGATAGGAAAAGCAAGCAGAGAGGTTGGCAATGATGATGGATGCGTTGGAAGACATTAGAAAGGAAAGGAAAGTTGGAGTTTGATGGCAGAAGGTGCAATGCAGGAGCTGAAGATGAGCTTTTTAATGAGTACTGTACCTCATGACCAAAGTTTTGAAAAATGTTAAAGGGAATCATTGACTATGTTAGCAAAAACTAGGTTTGAGACAAAGCTAAATAGACAGGAATTTGATTTAGGCAGCATCTTGCGAGTTTCATCGCCAGTCATGGCTCAGTTGGTAACAGTCTCACCGACTAATGGTGTAGGTTCATGTACCACTCCAGAGAATTGAAGACAAAATCTAATTTGACACTTCATAGCAGTAGTGGAGTGCTGTATTGTCAAAAGTGTAATCTTCCAAGGCCCTGTCTAGCTTTTTTGATTGATTCAAAATATGTCATGGCACTATTTTCAAAAGCAACTGGGGAATTCTTTCAGGCATCTTGGTCAACTATTTAGATCTTGGGAGCCTGCTATGTGAAAGTTGGCTATGGTACGCTATATCAATGACACACTTCAAAAGTACTTAAATGGATGTGAAGCACCTGGATATCAAATTTTCAGTGAAACATTAGAAGAGCATGGAGTCCTCCTGTGGTCTTAGCCAAAGTTTCTCTATTCAAAACTACCAGATTGAAAATTATCTGGTCAGTGTGCTTTCCACTGTTAAATGAGATCTTGCTGCAAGCATTTGGTTTGCCCTCATTACAACAGTGACCATTAACTGCAAAGAGATTTGGGAAGACGTGAGGTTGTCCAAATTGTTATATACGTTGTTTCTTTTTATTACATATATTTATTTGTACCATGTCCATACTGCAAAAGAACTATCGCCACTTTAACATGTTTATTTCTCAAATCAGCAACTCCTATGGCCTCTGTGCTAATTGTTAAAGTTATTGTATTGTGGACCCACACTCACTAGATAGTGTGAATCACTCTTCACTACACAAAGATCAGAGGAAACTTTATAATTTCTTTAATCTGGTTTGGATTCAAGTAGATACTATTGTCAAACATTTGAGCAGTAGAGCTCATTGCAGAATTCCCTCAAGTTCTGATTTCAAATTGCTGCTAATAATAGGCTGCAATTGAAAGTTTACTCAGATATATTTGTACCTGGAATCTTCCATGAAATAAATTGGAAAACTGTGAAAGAAAAATACTCCATAACCAGGACAGGATAATATCAGTGTTGTTGTACTTCAGTGTTTACTTAAAGATGGTATATATTCAAGAGGTTGAATAAAACTGAAAATGGGATCCCAAAATTCCTGGAGTGCAAAATGCTTGATTTTTCACTTGTGGGTTGACAAATATTGAGAGTAACATAGTTTTCTTGGGATTCTGCTTCGTAAATTCCAATGAACAAATCTTCTCTCAAACCTCCACAACAACACCCTACTGGATGTCCATAATGTTTACAATTCTGCAAATCTGGCTGGCTGCTTCAGGCAGATGCTTCAGAAGTTTTCTTGCTGTCACAGAGTACTCATTGATACCCAACCCCAGCAAAAATGGCCATCTAGAAATTTCAGGGTCAGAAATTTCACTCTCAGCAGCTGTTGCAGATTGAGTTTGCAGTGATTGGATAATGTTCAACATATAACAATGATGTTCAGATGAGTGATAGTGTAGGCATATTGCTGTGAACACACATGTTAAAGTGAAATTGACACCGATGTAGAGATAGCACATGGTTCGATTCGCCTTCTATGTTGAAATATCTGTAACACATATTTAATCTATGCTGTAACCTTTAATTCAACCCATAACCTTTGCAGAAATATGTTGCTACATATATTTAATCTATGCCGTAACCTTTAATTCAGTCCCATAACCTTTGCTACTGTCAACTTGTGTAAGTTTGGCTTGTACTGTGTCAAGTAAGATAGCAAATACTTTGTTATATTAAGTACAGTTAGGAAAGGCAGCATCTGATTAAGGTGAGCTGTGAAATTATTTATTAGTCCGATCTTCAAAGCTATTTGTAGATTAAATTACAGGTTGCTCCTCTCCAAACAAACATTTACCAGATACTGATGCTATTCTTCACAGAAATATTTGTTAATCATTGTAAGATATTAAACAGATGGAGAAATTGTCCATTTTCATTTCTTATAAAACTACTGATCTGCACGAAGCAACCTGTGATTTATGTCAGATAGAATAGATTGAAATTACAATATAAAACAGATGCACAGTTTTAGCCTTCTGCTATTGTGTGATTAACAGATTAATGTCCTCCCACTCAGAGTGCTTGCTGTCCACAAGGAACAAATTTGTGCAAATAACATTCACTGGTACTTGTTTCAAAAGCTTGTTTGTATCAAAGTCCATTTGGACTGTTAATTCAAAATAGAAATTATGACATCACTTCTCAATCAGCATCTTAACTACTTATACAGGAACTGTCACATCAGTTGTAAAAATCAATTAACGTGGTTCACCTGAACTGTATAAAAGAACAAAAGCTAACATGATGCAAGAGTGCTAACGTGAAGTACACTGAAGTGGGACTTTCAACTACTTTCTGCTGAAAAATTCAAATGAATGACATGCTGGCATGATAAATTGTGCAACTTGTAAATCTCCTGTCAAGGTCCTTGAGTTGGCAGATTGTAAAATGGACTGTTGTAGAGCACAATGAGTTTTAAAATTGCAAGGATTTTAAAACCAGCAGGGATGAGTAGAATTTTCTTTTTAATCTATAATTAAAAATGACCTGACAATAAATGGCAATTTTTCAGTAACAAGTGAAATAATAAATTTAACACAGATTCTCAACACCATTCTGTTTAGGGAACAACAGTGTGAGCATTTATATTAAACTTCAGTTTTTAAAGGAGGGGATGGGGGTTGGAAATGACACTTTTCCGCTGTCCATTATGCCAATTAGGTAGGTCCACATTTTTCTCCAAATGTGATCTGGCCATCATTCTAGACAATTACATTTCTCAGGTGGTGGCAGGATTTTTTTTAACCTAATTTCAATCTCTATATAGTGCCTAACCTTTTAATAACAATATAATTTTCACCACTGCTAGTTGAATTATTCTGCTCTTATTCGTTACACCAAACCACAAGTGCAATCCTACAACAGTCACTCGGCTCCAACAGTAATTAATTTGTTAAAGTGCTTTGAGACATTTTGTTGTGATAAGGTGCTTTATAAAGCCAAACATTATTAATACCATCATTGTAAAACCACCTCATCAGGACAGTTTTATGGCACTCTTGACAACTAGGAGAAAGCAGCCACTGTTATGATAAATGCCACATTTCACTTTGGAAGAAATGATTTTTTTCTTCCATTTTTCTCTCCTCCTCGTCTGAAAGAGTTGATTCTTGCTGGGAAATAGTTTCATTAAGTGCTAACAGCCCACTAGTACCTTGCCCAAGTGACCATTATTCAAGGGTGAGCCTACAGAGAAGTGGAATTACGATCAAACCTAATTCCGTTCTCACATTATCCACACATGGCTACTTTTCGGAAGGTCAATTAAGTTTGTGAATGTTGGCTGGTTTTCATTTTCAGAAATTCTCATCAGGTCATTCTACCAAGACAAGAAACTGAGCCAGATGAGAAGCTAGGGAACATTATTTCTTACAGAAGTGGTAGAAATGTGGAATTCTCTCCTATAAAACTCAAGTCAATGTTAGTTCGATTTAAAATTTTAAATATGGAATAGACTGCTTTTTGCTAGTCCAGGGTAATAAGTGATATTCAGCCAAGGTAAATGGACGGAGTTAGGATTCAAATCAGTCATGATCTGACTGAATGGCAGAACAGAGTGGAGACGCTGAATGGCCTACTTCTGTTCATGGCTCAGTTACATGCTGCCTCTACTAACTATTCCACCAGAGGAGGAGAGAATGCTCATTTACATTTTTGGGATCAACTTCCACACCTGAGTACATAAACATACCTGAAAACCTCAGACAGGGCAAAGAATTAGAGAAGCAATAATGTAACCACATGCACAGTAATGATTCAGACAAGAGTTCAGTTTGGAATGTCAGAATGTCACAATGATGTCAAAGAACAGGTTCACAATAAATAACATAACATGTCTTTTTGGTCTCTCCCTCCTCCATTCCAACTTTTACACTGAAGACAGCATGGCAGCAAAAGTATACATCTGCATCCATGTCACAGTACACTAGAATCCTTTTAAAAAGATACAACTTGATGACTGAGAGATGGATAGGGAAAAGAGGGAGGGAAGAGATCAGACATTCTGTATATAGGATGCTCCTTTTTTTTTAAAAGAATATGTACATCAGTTTGATAACAATACTAATAGGATTCAGTCAATAAACAAAAGCTTAAAAAACAATTTTTTCTTTTTTTTTAAAAATTCAAGCACTGTATAGAAGTTGAAGATGCAGCATATCTTTGTGGGGGCTAATGTGTGTTTTCTATCACGTGCTTATTCTGACACATGGTCCCTCTGAAAATGGCAATAGGCATGCCCAAGCCCAAATCATTCCACCCCTGGTGCTCTGCACTTTTATTATTGTAACTCACCATACTAAACAAGAAAGAATTAATGGATGGGCAAGTTTGAGGATATAAGCTCTGTAAGTTTTTACATGATTTGCTTACTCTTTAAAGGGAAATACTGCACCTTTCATTTGTTTGAAATTAAACAACTTTTCTGGTTACCAACTAGCCACTTTCTGGAGAATGGAAACCCCATTTTTCGTCCTATCCAAGCTTTCCATGGGAAATGTCAGAACGTGCATATCCCCGCGTCCAAATTTCCTGGAGTTTCCAAGAGTCTCCAGTGTGCTGCAGGTTAACTGTCATGGGCATGAATCTGAGCATGTACAAATCTCCAGGATCAAGATTCAGCAAGCTCACAAATCATTTGGAAGGCATTTAAACACCAAACAATCATGATCAAAATAGCTCATCTACAATGACTGCAACCACCCTCCTCAAAACACCCCAACTCTCAATCAAGTCCGTGCAGCTTCTTGCAACCTGATTTGTGAAGCTCTGGCACAGTAACAGGGTTAAAAGACTTATCTGTTAAACCACATTGGCCACCACTAAAAATGCTGCAACTTTCAGTACATCCTTAAAAGCATTTCTTCAGCAGTATAACGTACAGGAATTAACCCGATTCAGACAGCCTCATTAATGCAAAGCAGCTTCTTTCACATCCCTGAAAACTGGTGCAAAAAAAAAATGATTTCAAAATTTAAAAAAAAAACCCACAGAGCGAATGCAATTGAATTATTCAAATTGTGCAGAGACTCAAAAAACGCACAAAGTTTACCACAAGCTGTTGCCATAAACCACTGCTTTATTGCTAAAACCTGCCACTATAAATTATACAATTAATACAACTAAATTAGGAATCAGCAGAAAGATCTGCCCACTTAGCTAGCTACTGATGCCTTGCTGCATAGCTTTGAGTGCATGACACTGCTTAACAACATCTTCTAATCAGTGATAAAAGCCTTTCTGCCTGCAAGATGAGGAAGTGGCTCAGTCTGACAGACCTAGATGAGTGGAAAATATTGGGAGAGGGAATTATAATGATTTTTTTAAAAAATGTAATGGCTTGGAAGCCGATTTAAACTGATAGGAATCTTCATTTATAGGAGTAGTTCAAAATGAATAAAACACTATAAGCAGTTCAGAGTCAGCATTCATATGTTGCATCTGAGTGGTAATTATTCCAGACAAGTTTTTGTGATTTTTTTTAAGAAAAGAATAACACACTGGTTGTAGAATAGGCACATTGTGAGATAAATGCAAATTGAAGAAAAACATTTCTTTACGTTTTTTAAAAAAAATTAGTCTGTTATAATAGGCTTCTTTTAGACCAAAATTCAACAGAGATGTTGAATAAATATCCTTAACCTTTGTAAATACAATTTTGATTCTATCACATTACCCCCCCACAATGTAACTCATACATTTAAAATGGTTCTTCAGGTTTCTTCCCATCACCTATACGGCAGTCAAGTGAACAATGCTGAGGGTGTATGGAGTAATATTTCATCTCACAGTGCAGAAAAGGTATTACTGATCCTAATATGTGGAAAATTGTAGCTAAATATGCTGCGGTTCCAACAGTTACTTTAGACCAAGAGAAGATTTGAATTGTCGCAAACACATCAGTTATTCTGTTTCATATACTATAGAATGTTTCATATGTGAGGAATTAGAAATGAGTCATGTCTGGGCACAGTAGACACTTGAGTGATTGTCCAGAAACATCACCTTCAAAATACAGGGATTTGGAAGAAATGCAGAATGACCAATGGGGACAAAAGTATGACAGGTTTTCTCTTGTAAATCAGGTTTTTTTTCTTAAAAACGGAAGAACAATTTAATAATTGTTTTCAGGTTCCAAAGTTTTTGTACACCAATAATTAATTCCTAATTTTCTCTGAATTTTTAAAAGCTGGATCATATCCACAGATCAGAAATGTCATGGCCTATCTTACAGGCAATGACTAAACTGATGTCATTCCAACAGTTTCCATTCTTCTGTTCACATAACTAGAATTTACAACTTTTCCTTCACTTCATATCTTTCATATGGATCATGGATTTCAGTTAAAAAAATTCTGGGTTCTAAGCATTAAATTCAAAATCACAATTTAAACTAATACATAGCTGAGTACAGAATGTGAACTCAAAGAGGGATTTTAGCATTAAACTTTGAAAAAATGAAACTTAATTCAATTTAAGTATGTGAGGTTAGAGCACAGCTGTCTAATCATTCCCTACAAAAGTAAAATATTGTGAGAACCACATATGAGGTTCTTGGCAGCACTTTTAGTTTGCAAAGACTGAGAATACCATTAAAAATCTAGGAAGTGACTGCATACAATAGCATTAACAATTGTGATTGAAAATATTTATATCTTAAACAACAACAGGGCTGGAACTCTATGTCTCTTTCAGCACACTTCTATTGTAACCCTAGCCTGATTGCATTGAAAGAACCCCAAATTAGACAGCAAAATTAATACACCATTTTGACTGAATGCTGAATATTCCACTGAAGTGTGTTTGTTTTGACGTCAAAGCTGTGACAGGGATGTCACTCCCAACACTAGGAATTTATGTCCTAGTTAGCTACGCATTAGTCAGGTAGATCACCAGCAGCCCATACACTGCGTGCAACTATAATGTGGATGGGACTCAACCTAGGATCTGTGGCTTCAGGGGAGCCTGGCTTTCTTTCTGGAGACTGGAAGCATGAGCATCCTCTGGACTAGCAATGGACCCACTACCTTCTGGCGTCTGAGTCAGACGGACAACAGTGTGTCCTCCAATTGCACAGGTGCCTGCCATTTACATTTATTGAAAAGACCTCCACATGACCATGCTGATTGCTGGGCCAGGATTTCTTTAAGATTAAGATGCAAAAGCAACTCTATGTTATGAATCTGTAATGTATCTATCACTGCACAAACTATTAAACAGATTTCACTAGTAGTAAACTTGGTAGATTTTGACACAGGAAGACAAAACTCAATGTTATTCAGCTGGGAAATAAACAGGAGTTACTGCACTATTTCATTTTACAGTATTGTTGCAAAAATATGTCCTGGATATGCATTTTAATAATCTGTAATTTTTTTTACAAAATTGCAAACAATAGTAATTTTAGAAATATTACAAACCTCCCTTTATCTATTTCACATTTATATATCTTTACACATGGACAGAAAAGCCTTCCGCCATATGCTATCAGGTTGTGTCACAAGTAAGCAAGCCATGCTAACATTATTTCTGGGTCATGCACCCTTAACAAGATGGAGAAGCCACAGACTGAAGTCATTAGTAACTCCTACATTCCATGTAACTGTAAAACAACATTTGAACTGGGTTACCCGGGTTATGGTTATGTGTTAGATGTTTTGCAATTTAGGATTGACATCTAAAAGACATATTAATGAAGTATAACAATACTGCTAAAGTACTTCTTTTTAGATTTTAGATCAGGCTATTGTCATAAAAAGAAAGCTTTAGAAAAAAAAAGTTTGCCATCAATAGTTTCTACTGCATATACAAAACTTAACAATTAAAATCTTAACCTCCTACCAAATTAAGTTTAGTTTAGTGAGATTTCCCATTCATAGTGGCTCATGAAACATTATGTTCATTGTTGAAATATGGTGGAAGGGGGCAATTCATGGATCCAGCAGAAATGTAATAAATTGTCTCACCAACTGAAGGTGCACATAATTGGCATCCGTTTGGGGTCCATTGCTTTTATTAAAAATGCATTTGATGCAATTAATATAAAACCATCACAAATAGTGGCATCTTATCGTTCACAAATTCTAATGTTCTTATGTAGCTTCTCCTTTTGTATTTCTCACAATAATACTGACAAAATGTGGATTGTTTAAGAATATTTACTTAACACAGACATCTAAGACATTGTAACATTCAGTAGTAGAATGGGCACCTTTCATTGACAGGGAGTTCATCATACTGCTCCAAGTAATGAATTATATAATGTGCATTAACCCTCTTTCATAAACTCAAACACCAAAAGTTCTTGATTATGGTTGAATCCAAAACTGATTCAAGGAAGAGGACACTCCTGAATTACAGGATCATTTGCTTCAAATAAGCAATTTGCCCCTGCCATGTTATAAAAGAGCATCGGCAACTAGCACTCAGTTTTTGTATGGAGGATTTACTAATTGGATTATGTCATCAGAACATTAGTCCTTTCTATGCTCTTATGTTTTTAAAGTTTAAATATTTTCATAACAATCTCAGCCATTGCACAACTACTAAAGCGCCATGGGTAATGGTGCTTAACTTGCGTTGAACCTTTCAGAAATAAAGTTGGTCAGTGCGTGATATGTAATACTAACTGACATAACGTGCATTTTTAGGGCACTATTAGAGGAATCATATCAATGTTTGAAAAAAAGTGAGGCAGATTTTGTCATTTTGCGAAGCACTGCCTAGATGCAACATGGAGAGGGAAATTGAACAGTGAGGATGGCACACCCCATTACAGGCACGTGGAAGGAACTCCAAGGTTCTGCTTGGGATTATACTCTTCCCTGTCCAATTTTCCCCTCTGCTCTCTGATGAGATGGAATAGACAAAAATCTTCTGAGCTTTAAAGAACGGAGGTTGCTATGGTAACAGATCCATGCTATTATCAGTGAAAATTCTACTGAAATAAGTTCATTCTTGACCAGGAAATAAAACTCCAAAGTGCTATATATCAGAGATAACTCCTCCAACAATGCAGAATTAGTGAGTTATTGATATAGATTTGGGCACTTATTTGGTTGGATCAGTTGACCTTATAATTTTGCACACGCATGCCGCACTTTAGGCACTATTTCTTTTCAGAGGTGGCCTGTACAGACTGACTGTCTCCTTTAGGAACATACAAACTGTACTAATGCTTCCTGAGTCTGAAACATGACAATATTGCATCAATTCAAAATACACTAATGTATGAACTGAGAGAAGGAAAACAATCTCATCTATGGAACTCCCACCAGTGTTGCCCGATCACCAGGTGGTGCTATGAAATAGTATAGCAATAACTATATCCTATTTCATTTCTTTTTGTGGAGCAGGAAGTGGAGTGGAGAGGAAAGAAACAGATAAAATGGTGGTATAATGTCTTTTTTGGAACAAATGAGGGATAAAAATTGGTTTTCTTATTATATGATAGACATCAATGTCAACCAACTGAACCTACATCCTCCCTTAGGATCAGCAATGTTGCTTCTCCACACTCTTGACCAGCCGGGTTATGTATTTATTGCTGATTCAAAAGTCAGCTAGTAACATCATCCCACTTGGCAACAGAAATTATTATGACATTAGCCTGTATGAAAATCAACTGGAACTGACCATAGACTATCTTGTTCCATCGTTCGTTCTCAATTTCTGTTAAAGCAGCAGTCCGTGGCAATAGTTGTGGCAAATTTTGAGCTCAAATGTCTCCTTGCTTATTGTTTTTCAATACACATTAAATGCAGTAGTTCTAAACAAAAATATAACCAGATAAAACTATACACATTACCTTTGTGTTATTTTTACAGTTGAAATATGAGGTTTAAACATTTTAGTGGTACTGTAGCTGAAACAAAATGCAACAAAAAAAAACTAAACGAATTTCAGCGTTGATGTTGCTCCCTAAATTCGGATTAATAGCTGACCCTTGTTGCAACTGACCAGTTATTAAGATGTAACAATGCAATGTCACTGTGTTCATAGAAGACATGTCAATAAAGCAACTCATGCTATGCAATCACCATTTAAAGATATTCTCAAGTTGTTACCATAGATTCTTGGTATATTAGTTCTTAAACATTATGCACACTTGCACAGTAATATCAATGATAAATATTTTACTTTTCTCTTAGATTGGTTTTAAAATCTTCCTTAATCTGTCAAGTCCATTGGCACTTTGCACTTCACGGTGGGAAGGGGACAAAGACTTCACAGAACAAATCATATGCTGCGTGGATCAGAATGGTAGAATGTAGGGATTCCTAAACTTTTTCATCTCACAGGAGTAAAGGTGTAGGTTGCAGCACACATTAATATTCCGTCAATGCAATGATTTCAAAATTCTCCAAACTGTGACAAGTAATCTAACAATGGAATGGCTTCCAGTGATCCTGGATCAGTATCTGTCAACATAGAAATCAGGACCGGCTAGGTCTGTAGATCAGCATTTAAATATTTACAATAACTGAAAATTGCCCAGCAGTAGCAGAATAGTCCACGCTGGAACCAGGTATTACAGAAGCACGATGGGTCATGATCAGTAACTATAGTTATATATCCAGTAACCATAGACAGTTGGCAAAACACAGAGAACCTTGTCATTCGTTATCCATGGAAACTCGATAATGATGTGTGACTGTGTTGTCATCTAACAACCACTGAAACCCTATCAACAAAACAGGCCACAAAGCAACATCCGAGTAGCCAAGAAAACTTAGTAACAGCTGAGAGATAGCAGGTATTAACACGTTGACAACCTGGCAATCCAGAATGGCAGCAATCATTCTCTTGTCATCAAAGAAACATTGCAAATAGCAGGGATTTGGGAGGGATGGTAGGGGTGGTGAAGGGTGAAATCAAGCACCAACACATCATTGTTTATCATTGTCCTTATAACAATGGGAATAAAGTAATCCAACATCCAACTGATGTTTGCAATCACCCAATGTTGGGTACATACAGAAAGCAGCAGCTGGTAAAACACATCATACGTAGCAAGGTAGCGAGTCTGAAACAGCAAAAGAAACCCAAGTCAGATGACGATGATACTTATTGGCACATGGTGCTATCAGTGACAAATATGTCACGAAACAGCATTTTGAGAGCAGAGAAACCATGGCGACAGATGGACCACCGATGATGGGTCAATGTTCTATGTGATATGTTGCAGTTCAGAAGCAAAAGAAATCTGAATGAATCAGTGACTGAAAATATAGGTCCTGTCAGCCACTTGTTTTTTATGTCAATGTTCCTCCGACTCTCTGATATGAAGCAAAGAACACCACCAGGGCGCAATGACACACGACAAAATAAATTCTCGAAAATTATTTGGCAACATCTTCTAGTCCATTCCTGTGGAGTTGGCTCATGAACCCCAGTGGTTACTGTGGTTTCAGTTAACAGATGCTACACTCGTTCGTCAATACTTCCAATAGAAAATACACGGCCAAACTGTTCCAAAAAGTCTCACATTCATTATCTACATACATGTATGCATATATATAGTATATATATACACATATAGATATATATATATTTCTATATATATATACCTTATTTATGGGATCATAATTAATTAATAACAACACGCTGGACCACGTACGAGGTGATATAGAAGTAGTTTGCACAAAACCATCCTCAGGTCTCTTGCTTCTGTTCCCTGACTCACACAAAAATGCTCTCCCTTAAAGTCCATTGCTGTTCCTGTGGCTGAGGGGGGGTTTGGTCAGCTCTACCACTGCCGAACGTGACTTATTCAACATCTTAGGGGCTCTTCGAAGGACCCTTTGGGCCTCATTGTAGGCTTCCGTTAATTCTTTCTTCCACTGGATGAACTCAGGGTCACTCTGGTTGGAAAAGAAATTGCAAAGGAATTAGTGAGAGACACTGCTTATATTTGGATTTCCCAATTTTCTCCAAAGGTCACAGTTTAGTGCTAGGTACAGGTTTTGTTTTTCCTATCAGCGGGAGGATTCTGGTTCCTTCGCCATTAGTTGTTTGGGACTCATTGTCACATTTAATTTGGGACCTTTATAGGCAACATAGACAGGAAGATATGAAGGAAGATTGCCTCCTATCTTCATATGGTAGAACTCAAGATTGAGAAGCAATAAAATACACCGATTTTTCTCTTGTGCAGCATCAAGGGAACGAAACCTAATTCCACTGGTGAAAGAAACAGCAGTGACCGAATTTCACTCATTTCAGGAAGAGGGATTTTTTTTATCACTTAGGGAAACAGGAATGCTTTGTGAATAGAAGAAGAATGATTGACATGATACTGAACTATTGAATTATTGAAACATCATTGTAAAGATCTTTCTTAAATTAATATTTCTTAATGATTTGAGCTGTGATAATTCAGTTCTTTTCTTGAACAAAAGAGAGACAAAACAATGACTTATAAATTTAAAGCTAATAGGTAGTGCAAAGGGTATATTTGTCTCATAGCTCTTCCTTATGACTGCATCAGTGCCAGTCAGCATAAAGTTTAATGAGACAGAGCAGACACACTTTCCTACCCTGCAGGAACCACTCACCTCACACTGGAGCACAAATTGCTTTCCTCCCTTAATCCGCAAGAGGATACATTTCTTATCTTTAATCTGAGTCTCTTCCACCGACACTATCTGCTCCATTGTTAACAGGCTTTGCTAGAGTAACAAAATAAAACAAAATTAAATTCATTCAGAGATAAACCTCAAATGCTCGCGTAAGTTGATTTTGCTATGGATTGCATCTGGGGTTCTCTGCTAGAATTTCACTCTAAGTTACAGCATCCTAGCTTTGGGAGAAGCCATTTTAGAAACAGAGATTTATAGTTAATGTCACTTCTGGCTACATGTATCAGATGCACCAAGTTACAGGGATATTGGATGAAGAGGCAATTTAATTGTGAAGATCTTTTCTTTTTCAGTGACACCTTTCAGCTAGATGTGTTAACATTTTGCAAATATTAAATAAAGCCTGTAAGATATAGTTGTTGGCAGAGCATAGCTAGTCTATTTATTGCCCAAGACATATGGCCAGTTAGCCAGGGATTGGGGGTGGGGCGGTGATGCTGAGGGGGAGAGGAGGAGGCTGCAAAGGAGAGAAAACAGTTTTATACCTGTCAACAAATGAATACTCAGCTTACCGAAGTAATGAATTCCTTGAAAAATCAATATGGAATTTGTAATGTAAAGCTCCACAGTTAAAGAAGCTTATTGTAATGAGCGCTCTAATTTAAACATGGAAAATAGGATTGTTGAATTTAAATCAGAGGTTGGGACGTGAAGTGCAGTACAATAATTAGGAAATCCTTGGTTAAACTTCCAGCTTTGTGCAAACGTAATGGAAAATATGAAGTTGTTCATTTTGGAAGGGAGAACAAGAGAACAGTATTATTTAAATAGAAAAAAAACTGCAACTAAAGGGACTTGAGAGTACTTGAGCACAAAGCACAGTATCTAGCATACACGTGTAGCAGGTAATGAGGAAGGCTAATGGGATGTTGGCCCTTATTTTAAGGGGATTGGAACATAAGCATAGGGAAGCCTTACTGCAACTTAACAAGGTGCTGTTGAGACCACAACTGGAGTACGAATAGTTCTGATGTCTCTTTATTTAAAGAAAGATATCGTTTCATTGGAGGCAGTTCAAAGAATGTTCACCAGAATGCGGATAGATTGTCTTATGAGCAAAGATTAAACAGATTGGAACTGTACTCACTGGACTTTTGAAGATAGAGAGGTGATCTCATTGAAACATACAGGATTCTTAAGGGTCTTCACAGGGTAAGTGCTGAGTGGCAAGACATGCAAGGGTACAGATCAAGTGGTGGAAAATGGGAATAGAATAGTTAGGTAGATGTTTATGACCTGCACAGACTCAATGAGCCAAATGGTCTTTTAGTGTGCTGTAGACCTCTGTGGCTCCGTAATGTTTCCCCTCAAGTGAGAGTCAAAGACCAGAGGGCATAATTTCAGACTGAGATGAGGAGGAATTTCATCTCTCAGAGTGTTGAGAGTCTTTGGAACTCCTTGCCACAGAGAGCTGTGGGGACAGAGTCCTAGTGCAGATTTAAGGTTATGATAGATAGATTCTTGATAAGTAGGGGAATCAAGGGGCTATGAGGAAAGGACAGAAAAGGGCACATGAGGAATTTTAGATCAATCGTGATTCTATTGAATGGTAGAGCACACTTGAGGTGCTGAATGGCTGACTCCTGTTCCTATTTTTTATGGTCTTAAATACATTAACCGTGACCTCACGTCTATGTGGAAGGCATGATGATGGGTGTATGGGGGTGTGTTTGTGCACACGTGTGTGCACAGGTACGTAAAATAAATTGTGGCTAAGCTATGCCAGTTGTCTTGTGCCAGTTTAAATACTGTGGTGTCTAAGAAAATAACGCTTTCCTCGTATTGTGGCTTCAAGGTTTTAATGAAGTGGCATTGACTATTGAGGACATCGATTTATTCTTCTAATTATGCTTCTCTGAGTGTCCGAATATCCCATCAGTCAACGCAAATACAGAAGTACTTGTTACTCTATGACTGTATTACCTAATGATGCAGTTTGTGAGAATGAAAAAAAAGTCCCCGAAAATCAAAAGATCAATAGAGTCACAAGAAAATCCTTCAATAAAATTTCTTTTTTAAACTGCCCTCATTCAGAGTGTGACCAACTGGAAAAGAAACCCTGATTCTGGCTGCAGGGATATCAACAGTTGTCTGCTGTCTCTGAGTTTGTGACCCAAGCACGTGACTGAGAAGATTAAATGGGAAGAAAACAAATCTGTCTAAAAACCCACAAATGCCACCAAGGTTTTCAAATTTGTAATATATTTGCCTAATATACTACTCAAATAAGTTTACTAGCCAGGTTCCCAAGGAATTTCAAAACTTGTAGGTTATAGTAACTGGCATAGAACATAGAACATAGAACATAGAACATACAACATTACAGCGCAGTACAGGCCCTTCGGCCCTCGATGTTGTGCCGACCTGTGAAACCAATCTGAAGCCCATCTAACCTAAACTATTCCATTATCATCCATATGTTTATCCAATGACCATTTAAATGACCTTAAAGTGGGCGAGTCTACTATTTTTGCAGGCAGGGCATTCCACGCCCTTACTACTCTCTGAGTAAAGAACCTACCTCTGACATCTGTCCTATAGCTATCACCCCTCAATTTAAACCTATGTCCCCTCGTGCTAGCCATCACCATCCGAGGAAAAAGGCTCCCACTGTCCACCCTATCTAATCCTCTGATCATCTTGTATGTCTCTATCAAGTCACGTCTTAACCTTCTTCTCTCTAACGAAAACAGCCTCAAGACCCTCAGCCTTTCCTCATAAGACCTTCCCTCCATACCAGGCAACATCCTGGTAAATCTCCTCTGCACCCTTTCCAATGCTTCCACATCCTTCCTATAATGCGGTAACCAGAACTGTACTCAATACTCCAAGTGCAGCCGCACCAGAGTTTTGTACTGCTGCAACATGACCTCATGGCTCCGAAACTCAATCCCTCTACCAATAAAACCTAACATACTGTACGCCTTCTTAACAACGCTATCAACCTGGGTGGCAACTTTCAGTGATCTATGCACATGGACACTGAGATCTTTCTGCTCATCCACACTACCAAGAATCTTACCATTAGCCCAGTACTCTGTATTCCTGTTACTCCTTCCAAAGTGAATCACCTCACACTTTTCCACATTAAACTCCATTTGCCACCTCTCAGCCCAGCTCTGCAGCTTATCTATGTCCCTCTGTAACCTGCAACATCCTTCTGCACTATCCACAACTCCACCAACTTTGGTGTCATCCGCAAATTTACTAACCCATCCTTCTACGCCCTCATGCAGGTCATTTATTAAAATGACAAACAGCAGTGGCCCCAAAACAGATCCTTGAGGTACACCACTAGTAATTGAACTCCAGGATGAACATTTCCCATCAACCACCACCCTCTGTCTTCTTACAGCTAGCCAATTTCTGATCCAAACCGCTAAATCACCCTCAATCCCATGCCTCCGTATTTTCTGCAATAGCCTACCATGGGGAACCTTATCAAACGCTTTACTGAAATCGAAATACACCACATCAACCGCTTTACCCTCATCCACCTGTTTGGTCACCTTCTCGAAGAACTCAATAAGGTTTGTGAGGCATGACCTACCCTTCACAAAACCGTGTTGACTATCCCTAATCAAATTATTCCTTTCTAGATGATTATAAATCCTCTCTCTTATAATCCTTTCCAACACTTTACCCACAACCGAAGTAAGGCTCACTGGTCTATAATTACCAGGGTTGTCTCTACTCCCCTTCTTGAACAAGGGGACAACATTTGCTAGTCTCCAGTCTTCTGGCACTATTCCTGAAGACAATGACGACATAAAGATCAAAGCCAAAGGCTCTGCAATCTCCTCTCTAGCTTCCCAGTAAAATAAAATTCCCAGTCAGTAAAATGATCAAACATTTACCTAGACAAACTCCAGACTTGTTCTACACCATCTCTTAACTTTACAGAAATGAACAAAAACACATTTAGAAGCAGGAAGGACCTTAAGTCAGGATTGTTCAGGGGATCATCAATCATGTACAATTACTTCCTAGGTAATTACATCAGGATATTGCTATGATTCAATTGGGTTTTGGTGCTTTTTAACATTTGTTTAAATTTGCTGATTTTAACTCGGGAATGGTGTGGAAAGTGATGACAGTTTTGGTTAATTTAAAATCTATGCACATTAATGACTGCTCCCAGACATTGGTACACAAGTAGACTTTCCCCTTGGAATACAGTATGACAGAGAATTAACAGAGGCAACGTTGAGCAGGGAGATGCAGAAAGGGCTTCAAATGTTGTCAAGCAAAAGGCCATACCTACCAAGGATTCTCATGGAAATTTTCCTATCTGTGAGGAACAACATGTCAGATGTCTGCACTTCAGTACAGATGTTCTCATTGAAATCCCTCACCTGCAAATACATCCTTAGAGCAAGGTGTGGACCTCATTGCAAGTTGTGATCACTTTTTATGGGCCTGGCTCTTTTCCTGCTGGACCTGCAGATATGTGCAACATCTTGGAGCTTGCCATTCACTGTTGTGCAAGGCAAGTCACAGATTGCCTACTCAATGGGAACTAGTGGCAGTGGGAAGCAATAGCCTAGTGGTATTGTCGCTGGACTGTTAATCCAGAGATCCAGGTTATTAACTGGGGACCTGGGTTCAAATCCTGCCATCGCAGATGATGGAATTTGAATTCAATAAAGTATCTGGAATTAAGAATCTAATGAAGACTATGAACCCATCTGGTTCACTCATGTCCTTTAGGGAAGGAAACTGCTATCCTTACATGGTCTGGCCTACACGTGACTCCAGACCCACAGCAATGTGGTTGACTCTGAACTGCCCTCTGGGCAATTAGGGATGGGCAATAAATGCTGCCTGGCCAGCGACACCCTCATCCTGTGAATGAATTAAAAAAAAATTTTCAACAGAAATATGGAAGCAGAGCAAGCATCTGGGTTTGCTGAGATTAAATCTTTCCCACGATCTGGGGTGCCAGTGACAGCACTTTGCAAGCACAGATTCTCAACTCTGCCCATATCAGAATTGAAAGAGATTGCATTCCATCAAATGGCCAGAAGCAACAAGTCACTCAGGTCAATGTCTGGTAGTCTGGCAGCGGCCATGATGCTATAATGCTCTGGCAGTCTGCTGGTCTAGCTGTATTTCAGCCACAGTAAATCAGAGGGTGACTACTGGGTGACAAAAGCTATATAGTGACAGCATAGCTGATGACTCTGGTCTGTCCCCTGATGTATTCATGTTCAGCATGCGTGCAATGAAAGTCATGCCACCACAAAAAAAAGTGCAACAGCAGGGCTTTGTTGTGCAAAAACAACACCTGTGTTGCCTGGATAGCTTTGGAAAAAGCCTGCAGAACTTGGCAGATTGTGCATCAAGATTCATGGCACACTATTATATTCAGCAAAACACTGTGATCATGCGGGCACAGTCCATGCCAGGAGCTGTAATGTGAACAGCTGATGAACATGAGTGTGAAGGAGTACAAAAAGAAAACGTAAAGAGAAGGCAAGGTAGACATTCCCTTTCTGGTTGGGTTGTCTGGGATGAACCCCGCCGAGTCCAAATGACGATAACAATGTTCTGAATACAACAGGAGTCGGGTGAGTTCTTCTCCAAAAGTCATCATAATGCCTGTGAAATTTCAACCATGGGGACAACCTGAAAAAAAAAATTAGCCCCAAAACTTAAGAAGTATGGACAGAACCCCAGGGGATGTTTCCCTGTTCGTGGCTGACTTGTTGCTGGTAAGGCTTACGGTGGCAGCAGTGAACAAGGCTGCTGAGGCTGGAGGCAGCAACGCTGTCACAGTGTGGAAGTGGCAGGAGGTCTGGGAAGGGTAGCTGCCTTTCTGAAGCTCAGCAGACAAGGCTGCTGGGCTGGGATGGGGTGAAAGGGGTAAGGTGAGACCTTCACAGTTGGGCAGTTGGGTTTCACAGACCAAGGCCCGGAACCTGCGGGGGGCAAGTAATGCTGCAAATTTGGGAAAGAGGAGAGTGGAGCTGCAAAGAGATGTAGAGAGGAGTGAGGGATGCAAAGGTGGGAATAGGGGATGTGATAAAGGAGGAAAGTTCAGCAGAAGGGGAAAAGAGCGGAGGAAACAGAGTCTCCACAGTGGGGGTTGGTAAGAGGGTCTGCAAGGGGGTTACAAGGGTTGGGGAGGCTTTAAAAGGGAGAAAAGAGGATTAAATCCTTTGACAAAGGAATATTCAGTGAAATGGAACCCAGGAAAATTGAGGCAATGAATTCTGTGCAATTGAATATGGAGTTCCTGCCTTCAGACTGCAGGGGGAAACATGTAGTGGATGCTCTAATAGTGAACTCGGCGCTAACTGGATACTACAATATCCAGTTAACACAGAGTTCATTACTACAGCATCCACGACATGTTATATCATTGGATATTACCATATCCAGTTAACAGTTTCATTTCATAAATATTTTCATTTATGTGATATAACATTGCAAAGCATTCATACTTCTTGAGATACTATGACTGCGTCAGATACAAGAATGCAACTATATAGCTGTGACCTTACCAATCTGTAGAAAGTGTGCTTAGGCGTGATAGATTTCTGTGCATAGAAATGTGCATCAGTTATGTTTTAAAAAGAAAACATCTGATCTAACTTATGCATTTGTCTTGTGCCAATTCAAATACTGGTGTTTTGGAAAGTAATGCTTTCCTTGTTTGATATGGCTTTAAGTTTAATGGAATGGTAGTGATTATTGCAGATACTAATGAATTCTTCTAATTTTGCTTCTGAGTGTCCAAATCCCCATACGCCAACACAAAGACAACAAGGTATTGTCACCTAATGAAGGAGTTAGCAAGAATTAAAAAGGACAAAAATGTAGCCCTGAAAATCAAAGAGTACTCTTCAAGAAATGTCAAGGGGAGCCTTCAGGAAAAAAAAGTACCATGACCTCTGAACTGCAACCATCTCAAGATTAGACATGATAAAGACACACCCAGTCTAGCCAATGTCCTCCTCACTGATCTCATGGACCAAAAAGTGGGAAAGACTAGTCTTGCAACTGTCTGACACAGCCATACCTTTCAGTAAAGTGCTTTCCTGACTGACTGGCGGGATATAATCAGTAGAAGTGACAGCACAGTGATTTACAGCCAGAGTATGCTCAACTTGATTCCAGATCCCATGAAATCTTATGGCCTCAGGTCAAAAATAGGCATGTAAACCTCCTGTCAACTGCCACCCTCTCTGAATCAAAACACTTTTGATGCTCAACACTTGGAAGAAGCACTGGAAATAATAAAGGGACATAACATGGTCTGGCTGGGAGTCTACAATGCTCATGACCATGATTTGCTTAGTAGCACCATTACTGACAAATAACCAAATTCTAATGAATGAATCTGCCTGATTAAGCAGCAAGTGGCAGGTGGTGAGAGAAACAACAAGAGAACCAATTCTCACCAATCTTTTGCAGATACATTTCTGCACCTATATCTTATGATCTTACTACTGGTACAAGTGACCATCACACAGGGCTTATGCAAACAGAATCCTGTCTTGAATGTTAGGCTATCCTCCATACTGTGTTATAACACTGAAATCAGGCTGAAATAGGATGAATGACTAGCAGTTCAAAACTGGGTTTTTAGGAGGTCCTGCAGGCTAATTTGTATTCGACAACAAAATGCAACCTCATGCCCTGGGATATCAATTGCTCTACCATTACCATCAAGCCAGATGATTAATCCAATGTTACTGGGGTGTGTAAGACAGCACACAAAACCAACATCAGGTATATCTAATAATGAGGTACAAACGTGGTGAAGACGTAACGCAGAATAATGTTCTTGCTAATAAGCGGTGGATAATACAAATAGGAGGCGGAACATCCTAATTTTCAACAGTGGCAGAGCACAGCACATTAATGAAAAGGGCAAGGTTAAATAGTTTGCAAACACCATCAGCCTGAAATACTAAGTAGTCCATAGCCTCCTGCGCAGATCCCTAATATCACAGATACCAGTCTTCAGACAGGTTTATTCAAATCATGTGAAATTACAAAATGGCTGAAAGTACTGGATATAGCAGAAACTATATGATCCATCTTTCTTTTTATTTGCTTTTCACAGGATGTGAGCATCACTGACAGTTTTAACTAATAGTTTGCCATTTTTTATTCACTGTCACGCTCTGGGTGTTACTCGCTAGGACAGCATTTATTGCCCATCCCAGTCGCCCTTGAGAAGGTGGTGGTAAGTCACCTCGAACTGCTATAGTCCATGTGTTTTGAGTCCACCCAGGATGCAGCTGGACAGCAAGTTTCAGGAGTTAGACCTAGTGACAGAGGAGGAATGGCAATATAGTTCCAAGTCAGGATGGTTGCAGCTTTTTCAGAAAAATGCTCCTAATAGTGGTACTATGTCTCTGTTCTTGTGTCCTTTCAGGTGGAAGTGGTTGTAGGTTTGGAAGGTGCAATCAAAGGAGGTTTTCACAGTTGTTATAGTGTATCTTACAGATCATGCATACCACTCCCACTGTGCATCAAGGGTGGAGGGAGTAAATGTTTAAAGTGGTAGATATGGAGCTGTTCAAATGGATGGCCTTAGTTAGTGTTGAACTTAAGTGTTATTGGAGCTGCACTCATCCAGGCAAATGGAGAGGATTCATCACACTCTTGACTTGTGCCTTGCAGATGGTGGACAAGCTCTGTAGGCTCAGCCTCACTGCAGAATTCCCAGCTTCTGGCCTGCCCTTGGAGTCACTGTATTAATACGGCTGGCTCAGTTATGTTTGTACTCAATGTTAGTCGCATGGATTTTGATAGTGATATTCAGCAATGGGAATGTTGTTAAATATAATGTGAAGATGGTTAGATTCTAGGATAACACAGTGTAGAGCTGAAGGAAAACAGCAGGCCAGGCAGCATCAGAGAAGCAGGAAAGCTGACATTTCGGGTGGGGACCCTTCTTCAGAAAATGCCTTGTTAGAGATGGTCATCACCTGGAATTTGTATGGTATGAATATTACTTGCCAATTATCAACCCAAGCTTAAATATTATTCAGGTTCTGATGCATGTGGGCATGAACAGCTACAGTATTTGAGGCATTGTGAATGGTACTGATCAGTGTTAAATCATCAGTGAACGTCCCATTTCTGACTTTATGATGGAGTGAATACCATTAAGAAACAGCTGGAGATGTTTGTGCCTAGGACATTGCTTCAAGAAACCCTTGCAACATTACTCTGCAGCTAAGAAAATTGGCCTTCAGCAACTGTAATCATCTTCTTTTGAGCTATGACTCTAACCAGTGGAAAGTTTACTCCATGACTTCGATTTTGCTAGAGCTCCATGATGCCACACTTAGTCCAATGCTGTTTTAAGTTCAAGAACAGTGATTCTCACCTTGCGCCTGGAATTCATTTACCTTGTACATGGAATCATAGAATCCTTACAGTGCAGAAAGTTATTCGACTCACTGAGTCCACACTGACTCTCCGAAAAGCATCCAATCTAGACCCAGCTCCCCCACCCTATCCCTGGACACTTTTAGCATGGCCAATCAACTTAACATGCATATCTTTGGACTGTGGGAAGAAACCCACACAGACACAGGGAGAACATGCAAATTCCACAGAGACAGTCACCCAAGACTGAAATCAAACCGGGTCCCTGGTTGCAAAGAGGCAGAAGTGCTAACCACTGAGCCACCTGCATGGTTGGATCAAGGCTTTAATACAGCCTGGATGCCATTGCCACTATCAGCGATCACCAACTTATTGTCAATTCAGTCCAGTTCTGTTAAGAAATGTAAAAGATAGAATCACTTTGCAGAATCCCAAACAGCTACGTGGCGATGCCATGGATAAGATTCTGCTCCTGTCAGACCATCACTGATTGGGAATACTCCATAAATTAGAAAGCTCCCAAGTAGTATGGAAGTAATATGGTGTAATTTGACACCATCCTGCAGTCTTTCCATGTACATAGACTGGGGATCTGCTCCCAGTTGATTTTCACAGTGATGCACCATAGCTGTTTTGAAAACACAATTGTAATTGTAATTAAATACAATTGTAAATGTAATTGCATATTGTAAGTATATTCATCCCATTAAGTTTCCCACAGATCATGTACACTACCCTGTATCACGAACTCTACACTATCAATAGTCTACTATTGTGCAGACACAATTCTACAGTCTACAATTCTATAATGCATTTGAATTCCTGCTTTTTTCTGTAGTGTAGGATATTGTTTGCAATACAGCAGACTGGTGGATATAGATGAACTGGTTTTAAAAAGTATCTACAAACAGAAAATAGAGTAAATGTTTCATTTTTTTTCTATTCATGTGTGAGATGTGGGCGTCGCTGACTGGCCAGCATTTCTTGCCCACCCTTAGTTGCCCTTGAGACAATGGTTGTGAGCTGCCTTCTTGAACCGCTGCAGTCCTCCTGCTGTGGGTTGACTCACAATGCCATTAGGGAGGTAATTCCAGGATTTTGACCCAGCGACAGTGAAGGAACGGCAATATATTTCCAAGTCAGGATGGTGAGTGACTTGGAGGGGAACTTGGAGGTGGTGGTGTCCCATATGTCTGATGCCCTTGTCCTTCAAGATTGGAAGTGGTCTTGGGTTTGGAAGGTCCTGTCTGAGGATCTTTGGGGAATTTCTGCAGTGCATATTGTAGATAGTACACACTGCTGCTACTGATCATTGGTGGTGGAGGGAGTGAATGCTTGAGGATGTAGTGCCAATCAAGTGGACTGCTTTGTCCTGGATGGTGTGTCAAGCTTCTTGAGTGTTGTTGGGGCTGCATTCATCCAGGAAAGTGGGGAGTATTCCATCACACTCCTCACTTATGCCGTGTAGATGGCGGACAGGCTTTGAGGTGTCAGGAGGCGAGTTACTCACTGCAGTATTTCTAGCCTCTAGTCTGTTCTTGTAGCCACTACATTTATATGACGAGTCCGGTTGAGTTTCTGGTCAATGGTAACCTCCAGGATGTTGATAGTGGGGGATTCTGTGATGGTAATACCAAGGGACAGTGGTTAGATTGTCTCTTATTGGTGATGGTCATAGCCTGACATTTGTGTGGCACAAATGTCACTTGCCACTTGTCAGCCCAAGCCTGGATATTGTCCAGATCTTGTTGCATGTGAACATGGAATGCTTCAGTATCTGAGGAGTCATGAATAGTACTGAACATTGTGCAATCATTGGCAAACATCCCCACTTCTGACCTTATGATGGAGGGAAGGTCATTGATGAAGCAGCTGAAGATGGTTGGGCCTAGGACATTACCCTGAGGAACTCCTGCACAGATGTCCTGGAGCTGAGATGATCGACCTCCCACAACCATGGCCATCTTCCTATGTGTCAGGTATGACTCCAACCACTGGACCGTTTGCCCCCTGATACTCATTGATTCCAGTTTTGCTAGGGCTCCTTGATGCCACACTCGGTCGAATCTCACCTGACCTCTGGAATTCAACTCTTTTGTCCATGTTTGAACCAAGGCTGTAATGAGTTCAGGAGCTGAGTGGCCCTGGCCAAACCAAAACTGGGCGTCGCTGAGCAGGTTATTTCTGAGCAGGTCCTGCTTGATAGCACTGTTGATGACACCTTCTATCACTTTACTCATGATCGAGAGTAGACTGATGGAGCGGTAATTGGCCAGGTTGGATTTGTCCTGCTTTTTGTATACAGGACATGCTTAGGCAATTTTCCACATTGTTGGGTAGATACCATTGTTGTACCTGTACTAGAACAGTTTGGCTAGTGGAGCGGCAAGTTCTGGAACAAACGTCTTCAGTACTACTGCTGGAATGCTGTCAGGGCCAGTAGTCTTTGCAGTATCCAATGTCTCCGACCGTTTCTTGATATCACATGGAGTGAATCGAATTGGCTGAAAACTAGTATCTGTAATGCGGGGGAGCACTGGAGGAAGCCAAAATGGATCATCTGTTCGGCACTTATGGCTGAAGATTTCTGTGAATGCTTCAGTCTTATCCTTTGCACTCATGTGCTGGGCACTTCCATCATTGAGGTTGGGGATATATCAGTGATCCTTCTTCAGATCAGTATTTAGAACAACCTTCTGTTCTAAAGAAGGATCACTGAACTCAAAATCCTTTTCTTCTTTTCACAGATGCTGCCAGACCTGCTGAGTTTCTCCAGGAATTTCTGCACTTGTTTGTTTCAGACCTTCAGCATCCACAGTTCTTTTTATTAAGAGGTCGCAGTTCCTAATTTTATTAAAAGGAGTCTGTATTGATCTGCACTAGATTAGTGATCTCTGCCTGGATGCACCACAATTAGCTTCAATATTCAGAAACACTCTGTTCTTGATTGTTGTTCAATGGAAGAACACTAATAGCCATGATGATTTCTGTATTTTATGTTAATTTTTGTATAGTAATGGCAAAAATAGAAGTGGGTATTTCTTTGCAGTGTTTCAAGGTGAAAGACAGTAGGCTGGGTACTTGATGGAATCAGATAAGGTTGACAGATATGTAAATTATTTACAATAAGAGGCTTAAAGTGCTAATTGAATGTTCATTATTATGACTATTCCAACAGTCAAAATCATGACGCCTACAGAAAACTGATAATGTAAAATAAATCATGATGAGACTATGGATAATGTATTTTTTTAAAAACCTAACTGTTACACCATGTTCTCAATTATTGTTTATGGAATATTTACTTGAACCCACCTAATCATGTAAATAAGGTGCAACACTGTTACCTAGAGTGCATGACTAACCAAAGGTATTTTATACTTGCAATCTTATGGTTTATATAACGAACTAAATTTAAAAAAAAAAATCACAGAAACCACTACAGGAGGGATTTTGCAATCAAATGTAACAGGAATAAGGACACTGGATGACAAGGGAGATTCCTTATGCAGAAAGGGTGGCCCAGCAGAGGAGATTCAGACAGCAAAGATGGTAATGAACATGGATTCTGTGCTCAATATTACTCTACTTCCTGTGGCTTTATACCAAGTCATTTAATTATCTCGACACTTTGGCCCCTTTTTTCCAGCTAATTTTCTGGAAAGACTGCCATGTGGTAAATTAAGTTTCTTAACGCAGAAGGAATGGAAGTATCGTGGAAACAATGAAAGTTGCTCTCCCTTCCTAGTAAAGGAGGACTGAGGTGATACTGAGGAAACCAAAAATTAACAATAACTATACAATACTATATAACAATAACTAAACTATAACATTTAAAGACATTCCTCAAGTTGAATAATCAAGGTTGCAATTGCTAAAGTGTTGATTGAAATACAGGAGAAGAATGAGAGACAGAGATGATGTACGATGAAAAAGGCTAGTTTCATGCTAATAAAGCTCATCGTGACATCCCCACAATACACTCAAAATTTCAACTATAGCATGGGAGAGCAGGGTAGATGCTATAGTTTGACAGCATTGTTCTTACCAGCCTACGTCTTTTATAAATAATCCAGGCATCCTAGATGGAAAATAATATGACAAATCCTTTGTTTGATTAGTTCTCACTTTACAGAGCACTGATCCACTGATCAACTCACTGCATTGAAGCTCTATTAAAATTCAAATGCTTAAACTTTGAACTTCAGTCACACAGACCTGAGATTGTTCCTGAGAATGAAACTTCAAATCGTGGCTTAGTGTCATGGCAACAAAACATCATGGTCTATATATGCATGATCAAATGACATTTGCAGTATGAAGATTATCTTGGATATGCTTGCAGGAAAGACGTGATGTTTTCCATCGCAAAAATAGCCAGTTATTTAATAGTTTAAATAAACATATACATGTATATAGATTGGTGCATTTAAATTGAGTTATATACAGAATTTCACCTCGGAGTGCAAAATCAGACTAAAGATAGAGATATCACTCTACATCTAACTTGAGCTGGTCCTGACTTATTTGGTTAACCTCAAGCAATGACAAAAACATCTGTTTACCAGACAGGACGTCTCTTACCACTACAGGTGTATTTACTGGAAAAATACAAAAAGAGACCGCCAAAAAATTTGATTAACTGCAGTGGACAAACAACAGTGTGTTTGTGTGGTGTAACCTTTTATCTTTGACAAGACTGACGTACGTTTGCAGTTTAACTTTAATCAGCGCCTTTTTTTCAACATACATATTCCTTTTATATGACATCTTTTTGGATCTGAGGCAGAATACAATAATCTTGCAATAGTGCCTTGTTTCTTTCTGTTTGCTGGAATGGCTAGGTTAAAGGTTACATTGCATAAAGATAATACTATTTGCCCACATCTCTGAGGCAGAATTTTCAGCTTGGTTGTTGTTAAGCTCGACAGGTCAAATATGTCACATGGCAGATGTAGAGTGTAGAACCTTCTACACTGCCCTATCTGGTAAGTGCGTGTCAGGGACAGAATAGGTTAGCTATAAATTTAAGCTCTTTCAACACAGTCTGGCAGAGCAATTCCCAGAGAGGTATCGAACCAACTCAACCCATGTTTCCCCAAAGTCCTTACAGGCACTACCCCATTCTAATGCCTCAAATTTTATATATGACACTGAGGTGAAACTTTGAAGGGTCAGGATTGGGGGTGAGGGGGCAGAAACGCATTATTAGGAGTCCAGCATACCCCATTGCTCCTCCTTTACCTCCTAATCCCCATTCCTTCTGCCCCCATCTCTGATATCGGGAAGTGGGGTGGGGGGTGCGGTTAAGGTGATGGGGGGTTTCCATACCTATTGATACCCTACCTATTGATGGGCATTTCTGTGGCAGCACCAGCAATTAGGCCTCAGAGATCAGTCCATTAGGCCACATCCACCAACAAAAAAAAACACAGGATTTAAAAGGGCCTTAAAGCTATTGGAAAACACTCCAAGCTTCACAGCAGCTGTCGATGCTTCAGAACTCATGACCGCCAAAGAAGCCCTGAACTGGATGCAGAGCAAAGCATCTTTTCAACTGCCTCATTATCAGAAGACTGTCCTCATTGTCAGGCAGACACCCAGTGATCCTTGTGGTCTCTCTTAACTAGCAATTATAGGGGAATGGTAGGAGACCAGTATATCATAAGCAGGGCAGTAGGATGATGCATTTTCAGAAAATACCAGAACAGGCAACAAAAACCGATCAAGCTTAGTTGCATACTGTGTGGAACCAATAACCAAGCTCAACTCAAAGATTATATGTTTAACAATAATAATCAACAGACTTAACATTGCTTCAGAAGAATTCCTGCCTGACTGAAAGCCTCAACATATTTGAAGAAGTGATGTGTACCAAGTTCAACCAATTTAATACAAACCAATATAAGATAATGAGCGTCAGAGAAAAAAAGTGGGCAAAATGTGTAGTGCAATGAATGGTGTTGAAATAGCTAGAGATGAAGGTGAAAAAGACCTAGAGCCCCAGTGAACTTGATGTTCACCCTGTTTATCAATGCAAGGCAATAATTAACAAAGTCAACAAACTGATGAATTGCATTATCAATTTTGCTTAATGATAGCACTTGCATTTGAGTCAGAAGGTTGTAGTCTAAACATCTCATTCAAGTTATGGATCTGAGCATAGAACTTGGGCTGATACTTCAAACAAGTAGTAATGTCCAAATATGCCATTGTTGGTGCTGGTATCTTCCTTAGATATTAAATATAAATCTGAACATTAAAGGTACCATAACAACAATCGAGTTGTCTTAGTGTTCTAACCAAATGTCTCCCTCCACCACTATTAAATCATATGAAATGCTGTTTGTAGGGCTGTGTGTGTTAATTGGCTGTCAAACTTGCCTCAATAACAGGCACTTAATTTTAAAGTAAATTCATGAGCTGTTATGAGAATTGAGACATCTTAGGAATGTGAAAGGTTCTTTATAAATGTCTTTTCTTCCTTTACATAGCTAAAATCATCAAATATAAGTGACAAAGTCATGTCCACACCACATCGACTACTGTGCCTAATTCTGTGGATTGAGATGCAGGAGGTTATTAATAGAGTTGAGACAGTGCAAACAGTAATAAAGGGTGATCCTAGTTTTAAGAGGTCATAGTTATGAGGAAAAACTGGAGGAACATTAGCTGATCAGTCTTGAAAGGAAGTGTTTGGTAGGTGATTTTACAGAAAAGTGCTAACCTGGAAAGTTAAATCGCAAGAATAGGACAAAGGGACAGTAGGAAGCAAGATTTTTATTTAAATTTACTCATGGGATTTGGGTGTCACTGGCTGGGCCAATATTTATCATCTGTTCCTAGATGCCCTTGAGAAGGTGATGGTGAGCAGCCTTCTTGAATCACTGCAGTCCATGTAGGTTAGGTAGATGCATAATGATCTTAGAGAGGGAATTCCGGGACATTGACCCAGCAATTGTGAAGGTACAGCAATATATTTCCAAGTCAGGATGGTGACTGGCTTGGAGAGGAACATCACCTGCAAGTTCCCGTGTATCTGTTGCCCTTGTGTTTCTACACAGAAATGGTTGTTGGTTTGGAAGGTATCAGCCCAGGATCTTTGGTGAATTTCTGCAGTGCATCTTGTAGATAGCACACACTGCTGCTGCTGCTGGTAGAAGGCATGGATGCTTGTGGACGTAGTGCCAATCAAGCCGGCTGCTTTATCCTAGTTGGTGACAAGCTACTTCAGCGTCGTTGGGACTGCACTCATCAAGGTAAGAGGAGAGTATTTCATCGCACTCATGACTTGTGCCGTGTAGATGGTAGGCAGGCTTTGAGGAGTCAGGAGGCGAGTTACTCACTGCAGTATTTCTAGCCTCTAGTTTGTTCTTGTAGCCACTACGTTTATATGACGAGTCCAGTTGAGTTTCTGGTCAATGGTAACCACCAGGATGTTGATAGTGGGGGATTCAGTGATGGTAACACCATTGAATGTCATTGGATGGTGGTTAGATTATCTATTATTGGAGACAGCCATTTCCTGACATTTGTGTGGTGTATATGCTAATTGCCACAAGCCCAGATTTGTCTAGGTCTTAGTGCATTTGGACATGGACTGCTTCAGTATCTGAGGAGTCATGAATGGTTTGAACATTTTTCAAATATTAGTGAACATCCCACTTCTGACCTTATGATGGACAAAAGATTATTGATGAAGCAGCTGAAGATAGTTGGGCCTTGGGCACTACCCTGTGAAACTCCTGCAGAGATGTCCTGGAGCTGAGATGACTGGCCTCCAACAACCACAACCATCTTCCTATATGCCATATATGAGTCTAACATTGCAGAGTTTTTCCCCTGATTCCCATCAACTCTAATTTTGCCGGTGCTCCTCGATGTCACATTTGGTCAATTGCAGACTTGATGTCAAAGGGTCTCTCATGTTTGAATCAAGACTGTAATATGATCAGGAGCTGAGTAGCACTGGCGGAATCTAAACTGGACATCAGGAAAGAGGTCCTGCATGATAGCAATATTGTTGGCTCCTTCCATCACTTTACTGATAATCGAAAGTAGACTAATGGAGGCAGCAATTGCTAGGTTGTGTTTGTCCTGCTTTGTGTGCAGGACCTATCTCAGCAATGTTCCACATTGTTGGGTAGATGCCAGTATTGTAGCTGAACTGGAAAAACTTGGCTAGGAGTGCAGCAAATTCTGGAGCACGAGTCTTCAGTACTATTGCCAGAATGTAGTCAGGGTCCATATTCTTTGCAATATCTAGCACCTCCAACTGTTTCTTGAAAGCACAGAGTGTGAATCAAATTGTCTGGGTACTGGTGTATGAGATGCTGGGGACCTCTGGAGGAGGCCGAGATGGATCATTCACTCAACACATCTGGTTAATGATTGCTGCCAATGCTTTGGCCTTATCTTTTACACTAATGGGCTAGGCTCTCCCATCATTAAGGATGGGATATTTGTGAAGCCTCCTCCTCCAGTGATAAGGGCATTTATTAATTTTATTCCACACAGATAATCAATAAATGGAACAGACTTTTAAATAGAATAGTGAAACAAAAATCATTGAATTGTTTAGGAAGTAACCAGATGTTGAAATGGGACTTTTTAGGATCATTGAATGAACAGGATAGTTGGAACAACGTTCCTCAACCACAACCATCTTGAAATGCTGTGAAGTATGGAGTACAAAGGATGCACCATATATTGTACTGGCTGATTTTGGGGATGAAATAATGCCTCAAGGGACTTCAGAATGTTATAATCTTTTTTAAAAAATCAGAAGGATCAGTCTTTAGAGTTGGTGACAAAGGATGGACAATTTCCCCTTCTCCCACCTACCCTCCAAAACCGCATGCAATCTTCATTGCACCATGTGAAAAGGAGTTAGCTAGATTTTCTTTATAAATAAACTACAGAATTCTTTGGGGAACGAGGTTGATTTAACATTTTAAATTAGGATCTCTTTAACACAATATCTAGAGAAATGTGAAGCTGGGCAATGGACAATAAGCTTAAAATGAGACATGTGAATGAAGAAGTCTCTTTTACTATTGTATGAAATGTGATGAGGTCAACTCTATGAATCTGTTTTTACAATTTATCCAGAGGTCACAATCAATCAAATTCAAGGTCTCTTCTATGACTTTTTTTTTATTGCTGTCTGAATGGCCAGCTTGCACTGAAATTGAAAACTTTTTAAATAGCTCCCATTTAAAGTTTCCATCTTGCTTTCAGCATTTTAATTTGAGTTCCTAATCACATCACATGACACATCATAGATAATAAGGAGCTGCAGAACATGATGAATAACCAATATATGGCAATGACTATAATTCACTTGAGGCTTTATTATTCCTGTGTTCAAGTGAATCCATTCAAGGGATATTATGATAGATTTCTTATTTTGACTCTCCTGGCAATTATGTTGAATAAAAATTCACATGCTAGGTAAGCAGAAATTCACCACAGTTAACCAACTTTAATGCATTTTAATCTTGCGTGCCCTATACACTCAACGGTTAAAGATGCAGAGTAAAATACATCAACCTTCACTTTCCTGATGATACTCTAATATACTCACAGAACAACCTCCTCATTTCAGTCAGTCTAACATTGCTTACCCGTGACTCGCCCTCTCCTTTCCACTCTAGCCGATTTGGAAAGAGGTAGAAATAACGACGTTGCCATTGGGTCAGGAAAGGATTTCCTAGTTTCAGCATATAACCGTGCATAATGCAATCTTTTCCAAGGGCATAATCTGTATATTACATAAAGAATGATGTTAGTCCGGGTCCTCTGAATAACGATAAAGAAATTGATTTTCATAGAATCCTTACCGAGCAGAACGAGGCCATTTGGTCTACTGAGTCTGCACTGACCCTCCTAACAGCATCCCACCTAGACCCAGCCCACAACCCGTAACCCCACATTTTACCATGGCTAATCCACCTAACTGCACGTTATGGGGCAATTCAGCAAAGTCAATCCACTTAATCTGTACATCTTTGGAATGTGGGAGGAATCCAGAGCACCCGGACGAAACCCATGCAGACATGGAGCGAATGTGAACACTCCACACTGACAGGTGCCCAAGGGTGGAATCAAACTCGGGTTCCTGTGAGGCACAATGCTAACCACTGAGCCACCAAAACCCATTTTTAATTTCTTGATGTAATTTATCTCTAGTACTTTCAACTAGCTTGTAAGCATGGCTGTATACATGTGGGTAGGGGTGCAAAGTACTCAGTTTAAGTTACCTTTAGCAGGTAAGCAAACGGTATAAGACATCACTCAGCCATAGCTTTTTGCCATTCTTCCTTTGTGCATTCATGGCCATTCCATAGCCCCTACCTGATGCAGATAGGAACAGAATGCTGAACCATGCATGCCATATCCTAGTCTGTTAAACTGAGCATTAGAATTTCAATGGAATACGAAAGGTTAGAAACTATAATACTGTTGTACAGTAATCTGATCAGACATAATCTTAAGTACTGCATCAAATTCTGGATACCAAACCTCAGGAAGGATATAGTGGCCTTGAAGGCTAAAACAGTTAAACTATACGGGTGGGTTTCATAGACAAGGCAAGCATTTCTTTGAGTCTGAAAGATTAAAAGCACACTGAAGCTAAAAGCTAACTGAAGAATGAATAAGTTAGTTAAAGGATTTGATAGTGTAAACAGAGACAAACTGACTGGTCTGCAAGTCCAGGACAAGTGAATAATCTTAAAATTAGGTCTTTTAAGGATGATGTCAAAAAGCACTTCTTCATGAAAGGAATAGTGGAAGTAAAAATTGCTTTGCCCCATAAAATTTTAGGTAAAGTCAATTAAAATTTCAAAACTAAGACTGATATATTTTTTTTTGTTGTACAAAGACCTTAATGGTGCTGGAATCACAATGGGTTGATGGAGTTTAGATTCAGATTTGCTAAAATCTAACTGAATGATAAAGAGGCTCAAGAGACTGAATGACTGACAAATGTTCCTGGGTTAAATGGAAGATAAACAATTATTTTAAAGCATCCAACGATGTGCAATTTTAATGTTTGGGCAGGAGACCAGTAGCATATAAGACGACAAGAATAAAGAATGATTATAAATGAATAAAAAGTGAAAATACTCCAAATACAGATCAGTCAGCATCTGTTATTTTGTAAACATCAACTGTTGTGCTGGGTATTTGGAAGCATTTTCAGCTTTTAGTTCAAGACAACAGTTAATGATCCACGAAGCAGTTACCTCATCAATGAACTTTCCTACCTTCCTCATGTCCAAGCGTTTTATTTTTTGCTCGCTTCCTAACCTCGTTTTTGTCAGTGTCAGCATTGACTGCATCGTACACAGTTTCTGCCACTTCTTGTTGCCAACGCTCTGATATCACCAAAGGGAAATTCTTATACAGTTCTTGGTCACTATCCAACAGCTATTTGGGAAAAATTGAAGAGAGTGAGTTAAGTAACAGATGTGGTAGACAGTGCAAGGAATGAAGAACAAATGACGGGGAGAGAAAGTATGACAGGGAGCACACAGAAAGTATTGATGGGGGCAACAAGAAAGTGAAACAGAAAGCATGCAGCATGACCATATTGAAAATGGGGTTAAAGGCAAAGGGAAAAAGGAAGAGGGAATCAAATGTGTAAAAGGATTATGAAGGGAAGAAGAAACAACAATAGAAAATAAATCATCAACATAACATTCTGAAACCGATTAAAGGTATAATAAATCTCATTTCTTTTCGGCATTATTTCGGATTTAAGCCTGGTTATTTTGCGTTGTAAGGACCATGTTTACAACTCCTTCAAAAATGTTGTTGATATACAGTAATGTACTTTGCTCAGCGTACCATACATAGTTCTTTGTAAACTTTACTATTTGAAAGCATGTCCTTTCAAAATTAAACTCTTTTTTCTAACATTTGTGTTTATATTAAAGGTACTAAAATGTCAGACTAATTGGCATTTTATAATTTTAGATATTCTTCAAATTTGGTGGTGTCCAAAACTTGAAATTCTTTTGTATCAGATATTAAACTGAAATTTAGGGGTAAAAAAAGAATGCGATCATAAATAGGACAAAATCATTGCACTTTGAAGGTGGCAGACTAACAAAGACCAATCGTAATTTAAAAGTAACCTGTCTATTCTATTCAATTATATGGTTTCATAGCTATCACCAGCATTCACTCATTATTTGCATTTGGAGAATCCATAGACTGAGGGCTCTGATGGCACAGTGGAACTGTTCCTACCTCTGAACCAGGAAATTCAGATTCGAGTAACACTTCTTCCAGAGGCAAGTTATAACATCTCTGAACAGTTGATTAGAAAATACCTACAATTAACAAGCCAGACTGGCAGATTGCTCCTCAGGTTTATTAAAGAGTTCTTGTGGTACAGTGGTAGTGTGCTTGCCTCTGAGCCAGGAGACCTGGGTTCAAGTCCCATCTGGTCAATCGTTGTGTAATATTGTTTCTGAATTGGTTGATTATGAAATTTTTTAAAAAAACTCTATAATTCTAATGTACAGAGACTGCCTTTCAGGTTTGTCCATGCTATCCAAAAATATCTAAACAAAGGGGTCAATTAGCTCAGATGGCTGGATGACCGGCTTGCAATGCAAAGATGCCAACAGCATAGAACATAGAACACAGAACATTACAGCGCAGTACAGGCCCTTCGGCCCTCGACGTTGCGCCGACCTGTGAAACCAATCTGAAGCCCATCTAACCTAAACTATTCCATTATCATCCATATGTTTATCCAATGACCATTTAAATGACCTTAAAGTGGGCGAGTCTACTATTTTTGCAGGCAGGGCATTCCACGCCCTTACTACTCTCTGAGTAAAGAACCTACCTCTGACATCTGTCCTATAGCTATCACCCCTCAATTTAAACCTATGTCCCCTCGTGCTAGCCATCACCATCCGAGGAAAAAGGCTCCC
>NC_063355.1:31098533-31136070 GCF_021869965.1 Rhincodon typus
CTCTGACCCAAAGATGCACAACAGTGACTCCAATCACCAGTCCTGTACTCAAAGTATAATGTGTACTCAGTGGCTGCTGTTGGCAATACAACCATCTAATGCCTCAGGCCCAGCATAGATGCACCTTAGCAGACATGAGTCACAAAAGGTGGGGTTACTGGGGAAGAGCTTCATCAACAAGAACAGAGAAGTGTCGCCCATTAGGCCTTCAATTCCTGAGGTGCAGACCCTCAATCAGGCACTGAGTGCTTTTGTACAAGGGGCTCTCACTGAAGCCACATGCAAACAAGCCATGGGTGTGACTGTGGCATTGCCCACATGGTGACATGCACAATCAGATTTCCTGCTCTTCTGACGCTGCTTGGCCTGCTGTGTTCATCCAGCTCTACACCTTGTTATCTCAGGTAGGAAGATGGATAGGTCAGGTTAGTTCAGGTCAGGGAGGTGAGGGGGATGGGGAGGGGGCGGACTGGACATGGGATAAGGCTGGGGGTGGAGGGATTTTGAAACTGGTAAAATCAATGTTGAAGCCGTTGAGTTGTAAGCTCCCAAGACAAAATATCAGGTGTTATTCCTCCAGTTTATGTTTGGCCTCACTTGGACAGTCGAGGAGGCCAAGGATGGACATGTCATCAGGGGAGTTACAGGGGTAATTAAAATGGATGTCAACCAGAAGGTCGGGTTGGTTGATGTGTGCAGAGTGCAAACAGGTGCCCGAGTCTGCGTTTGGTTTCCCCGATATAGAAGGGACCACATCGGGAGCAACGGATGCAACAGATCAGGTTGGATGAAGTGCAGGTGAATCCGTGAGGCTACTGACTCCTACAGCTGCCTGGACAACACTTCCTCACAAGCTAAGAATTCCATTCCATCCTCCAGGTTCCTCCACCTCTTCTGCATTTGTCCTCTCAAAATGTTTTTTCTCCCCACAACAAAACACTTATCCATAAGACCATAACACACAGGAGCAGAATTAGGCCATTCAGTCCATTGAATCTGCTCCACTATTTGATCATGGCCAGTATGTTTCTCAACCCCATTCTCCTGTCCTTGATTGGTATGGGGATCAAGGGTTATCTATCGCTGTCTTAAAAACACTCAATGACTTGCCCTCCACAGCCTTCTGCAGCAATGAGTCCCACAGATTAACCACCCTCTGGCTGAAGAAATTCCTTCTCATCTCAGTTCTAGAGGGTAGTCCCTTCACTTTGAGGCTGTGCCCTCAGGTCCTAGTCTCTCCCATTAGTGAAACATCTCCATGTCCACTCTATCCAGGCCTCTTAGTATTCTGTAAGTATCAATCAGGTTCCCCCTACCCACGCACCCCCATCCTTCTAAACTCCATAAGCATTGACTTAGAGTCATCAACTGCTCCTCATTCATCCATGGAATCATTTTTGTAAGCCTCCTCTAGACCCTCTCCAACACCAGCACATTTTTTCTTAGCTAGGGACCCAAAACTGCTCACAATGTTACAAATGTGGTCTGACTAGCCCTGATCATCCAACTTGGAACACATTTTGTGCTTTTCCCCATACCCTTTGACCTCCTTTAGCCCCAAGAACTATATCTAACTCCTTTTTGAAAACATTCAAAATTTTGGCCTCAACCACATTCTGTGGCAGAGATTTCACCAGATTTACTACTTTCTGGGGAGAGGAATTTCTTCTCATCTTAGTCCTAAATGGTTTACCTCATATTCTTCGACTGTGACTCATTTTTTCTTGACTCATTAGTATCAGGCACAAGTTTGTGGGGGCTGGTTAGTTTAGGTGGGTGAGCAGCTGGTACAGCAGTGCAACGCCAACATCACAAGTTCAATTCCACACCAGTTCTGGGAATGTCCCACTTCCTCAACCTTGCCCCCTGGCATGAGACATCGTGACCCTCAGATTAAATTCACCACCAGTTATGTTTCTTAAATTAGAGAGTAACCCAACATTTACCCGCAAGAATTTTATAGGTTTCTAGAAGATCCCCTGTCATACTTATAAAAACCAGCGAATATACTCTTAACTAATCCAGTGTCTCTTCAATGTTAGCTCTGCTGTCCCAAGAATCTGTCTAGATTGCATTGCCTCCATTGCCAGAACATCCTTCCTCAGATAAGGAGGCCAAAACTGTACACAATACTCACCAAGGTCTTGTACAATTGCAGCTAGAAATCCCTACTCTTGTACTCGAATCTTCTTATTATGAAGGCCAACTTCCCTTTCGCATTCTCTGCTGCCTGTTGCACCTGCATGTTGACTTTTAGTGACTGCTGTATGAGGAAAGCAGGTCCTGTTGCACCCTACACCCCACCTCCCCAAAAAGTAACTGAAGATCAGGATCATGCCTGCAGACTGAATTTTCTTCCATTAGTCTCCAAAGGAAATATTAGAGGTAATGGATCTCTTATATTTACTCAATTTTCTGTAAGAATTCTATTAGTTAACTCATGGAACAGCTAGAAACCATATTAAATGCAGATTATGGGATTTCTCTTTTTAATGGCTACACGCACACCATAGCTGAAGTGCATACTGTTTACTAGCTGTACAAAGATCGTAAATCTACTTATGAAGAATGTGTTCACTGCATGAATTCATTCCCTGTAAAAGCAAACAAAGAAACCTTCACTTTCTAAATGCATTACTTTCTTTCCTTTTAACTAACATCTCCTCAAATACATTCCCTTATCAATGCAAAGTACTCTCCATTTCTACATACTCAATTTCATTTGATTGCTGCCTTTGCAATTGGAAGCATATTCAAACCCCCGGGTCAGTTTTGCAATCTATATTTTCATTAGTCTTGTATCATGTGCAGATCATTTATGAAGATATTCAACAAAACAGAATGCAAAGCAGATTTCTAAGGAACTCACCGATAACAATCCCCTAGACTGATTACTATCCCTGTACTCTAAAAATCTGGTTTCCATCGATCAACCAATTACATAGAAATTGTAAAATATTTCCAGAGTAGTTTATTCATTTTTAATAGTGAAATTCCTGAGAAATCATATCAAAGAAAATCCTTAAATCCACGTACATCATATCTATTTTCTTACTTCCCCTAAGTTCCTTTGTTACATCCTCACAGAAAACCAGTAAATTAGATTAGCAAAGCATGAAGCCATTGTTATTATCCCAGCTGATTTTATTACTGGACAAGTCAAATCCCAGACTGAAACCCAGATTAAAAATCACATTTTGTTTTGTTTTGGTTTTAAGATTATCTCTTAACTTAGCAAAAACATGCAATTTTGCATATTTTGTTTTAACAATAAAACAGAAAATTAAGCAAAAGAAATGAAGATATAATAGAATAAACCAGGTTATTTACTTATAACTCAAACTTAAAAAACCACCCCTATGTGGTACCCAAAAGCAACCCTTGTACAGTACTCACACCCGAATTGTCAGTTTCATATAACTCTTTCAATTCCAAATGATTTTGTTGCGTTAGAGGAGGTGGGCTAAACCTATTATCCTCATATTGTATGATTTACTTACATTTTCAAAAGAATGTATCCAATAGGTGAATTTCTAAATCGTCTCTCTCTTTCATGGACTCCTTTTCTTCCTATCTACTTCTATGGGCCTGAGATCTAGTCACAATATTGTTTCCGGACTATCTAGCATTGTAATATTTCAGTTTCTTTTACATCCGCTGGTTGTTCTATTACCCTTGGTGAAGCCAATATTCTTGAATCTGCCAGGTCATTTCCCAATCAAAATCAGTCAGGATTTGATTCATAACTCCAACTACAACTTTTATATTTATCAAGTCACTTTTAATCATAGAATCCCTACGGTGTGGAAACAGGCTATTTGGCCCAACAAGTCCACACTGCGCCTCCGAAGAGCATCTCACCCAGATCCATTCCCCTACCCCTGCATTTCCCTTGTCTAACCCACCTAATCTAAACATCCCTGGGCACTATGGGCAATTTAGCATGGCCAATTCACCTACCCTGCACATCTTTGACTGTGGGAGGAAACCGGAGCACCTGGAGGAAACCCATGCAGACACGGGGAGAATGTGCAAACTCCACACAGACAGTTGCCCAAGGCTGGAATCGAACCTGGGTCCCTGGTGCTGTGAGGCAGCAGTCCTAACCACTGAGCCACCGTGCTGCCCAAATCCAACTTTATATAATGGGACTGGTTTGTAACCTCCAAGTAATAGTTCTTCTTCATTAATCCCTCTGGAAGACATAATCTGCCAGCATCAGTGTCCCAGTCTCTCAATATCTTTAATGGCTTAGTTCCTTAATTTGCAGCATAAGGAAAATCTCCTTTTTTGAGGTAAAATACTCCGAACCTCTAGCAGTATGATTTTCCTAGTTAGTATTTGAACAATAATTTTCACGACAGGACTGAGTACTCTTTCCCTTCTTATTACATTCTCAGGAAACTGCTCCAGTTTTTTTTAACCGACATTTTTCCCCCCTCTTTTCTCCTTTTCTGAGGCTCTTTAGATATTCCTACTACTGTAATCGAAATACATTTAATTTCCAGCAGTTGGCTTTGCTCTGTCCAATCTTGTTATAATGAAAGTATATTAATTACTTTATATCACCTTTCTGTTCCAGGCTTTCTCCTTTATTAGTCTAATGTCCTTTTGTCTGTTCTCTAAACTCTTTCATTCATTGGGTTTCTAATCTTGCAATTGTTTTGTTGGTTCCACAGGGTCAATTCCTATTTATAAATGTCCTTGCGAGATATCATCGATATCTGTTAGAACAGCTGTTTTGCTGATCTTCAAAAGTTGATACTCATCTAAACAAGCTTTTAAATTAGTGTGAATGTTTTCTTTCCGAATTATTCCATGATCATAATTTCCTTTACACTACACATATTTGTCTCCAACCACTGACACCACGGTATTTCTTTCTCCCTGACTAATTCCATAAATGTTTGATTAGGTTTCTTTCTTGTAGTCCTAAATTTCAAGCACTAAGTTTGAGGCACAAATTCATAACCATTGAGTACTGCATCATAACTCTGTAGGTTGTACAGCTGACAAAATGATGTACCAGTCATAACCGTACCTATCAAAACAATCTATAACATTAAGTTGCAAACTTCTCCTTTGCCATTTCATCTCTCCGGTTACCTTCTCAAATAAAATACCTTTTGAATCTTTCCTCATTAAAATTAGGCACTAATTATTGATTGCTGGTTAAATCAAATCCCTCATTAGAATCAGAGTCATCCTCTGATCAAATACTTCTTAAACCTTCTTTATTCTACACTTTTCTTTTGCTAACTCATTCTCTTAAGGGTTCAAGTTCTTTTAATCCCGTTTCCCTTTGCTCTTCTCTTTCCTCGTTTCATTATCCTCCACATTTTATTTTCCTCAATTTCAGGTTTTCTTGACTTTATTTCTCTCTATTTTTCTCTCTCCTCCAATTCAAGTCTTTTCATTTCTCCTTCCTGAAGTCGAGTTTTTTTTCATTTGTAACTGCACCTTAGCTAATTTGAGCTGTGACACCTGAATTTCAGGTTCAATTTCTTCTAGTCTAAATGTTGGATAATCACTTTAAGCACCTCATCCTTACGAGATCATGTTTTTACTTCTACCTTTCATATATCTGCTAACTCTTTCCATTTAGTCAAAAATTTGAAATAATCCACTGTTACATATTTGCCTTCCAGAAAACTCTCAGTAACATTCAAATCCATCTTCAAATTTCATGCAGGTTTCTATCCAGAACCACTTTGTTGCCATTACTTTAACAAGAAAGCAACATAAGAGTCACAGAATCACAGAGTCATACAGCATGGAAACAGACCTTTCAGTTCAACTAGTCCATGCTGACCATATTCCCAAATTAAACTAGTCCCACTTGCCTGTGTTTGGCCCATATCCCTCCAAACCTTTCCTTTTCATGTACTTATCCAAATGTCTTTTTGATGTTGTAACTGTACCTGCACCTACCAATTCCTCTGGCAGTTCATTCCACACATGAACCCTCTCTGGGTAGACAAGTTGCCCCTCATGTCCTTTTTAAAACTTTTTCCTCTCGCCTTAAAAATATGCCCTGTAGCTTTGAACTTCCCCTACCCTCTGGAAAAGATCCTTGCTATTCACTTGAGATATTGTACTATGATTCTCTTTACTAACTCACTCACAAGTGCTGTATGTTTACTATACCATGTTTCCATTCACTCTCATAAAACCTCATATCTGTAGTATATTTTACTCTTACAAGACAAACAAACTAAACATCCCTTCCAACCCATTACTGTTTTTTTACACCTTTCAATGCTTATTGGTCCCATGCTTCAAGCAGCGTTTAGACTTATTTCCTCTATTAGCATGTCCCTACGGTTTGCTGCTCTTTATCGGTTTGAAATTTCCTTGTACACTCCCTATTTCTATAACACTGTAGTACCTATTTCTAATTTTTATTTAGGACTACCATTTTGTACTAACGTATGTATTTATACTTTTTAAATACACATTAAATAGGGGTGCTACCCCCTTTAACAAAGTTACTACCAAAACAGTGCTTCTGCGAAACTGCATGAATGAATGTCCACGAGCTGTGAAAACCGGCAACAGTAAATGAAATCTCACGGTCCAGCTGCGGGAGATGGGTTTAATATTCTCTATACTTTTATTTAATACACGTATAATTTCTCACTTAATTAGATCATATAGGTCTAGTAGTTTTACTAACTTACTAATTTTAAAGACAAAAAGACTAACACCTCTTAATTATGCAAGTTCAGATCGGACAGACAGTCTAATCTCATCGGGAGTAATGGCCAGCAATCAGCAAGTGCTTAAACCATCACCTGCTTCCCAGGACAGATGTCACGCAAATTTGTGTACAATAGATACAACTATGTGACACCATAGTACTAAAATTTTAATCTATGTAAAAACTGTGTATAATAGTGTAAAACTATAAAAATGTACTTTGAATTCCATCGCCACCTCAAACTGTACTCCTGCAAATGCTCAATAAAGAGGCTATTTTCGCCACTCACCGATCTCGGTCGTTATTGAACAAGGTCCCACACTCTTCATCTCGGCCCCTCATGATTTTATAAACCTCTATGAAGGTCACCCCTCAACCTCCTGTGTTCCAGTGAAAGAAGTCCCAATCTATCTCTAGACTATTTTTATAAATCAAACCTTCCATTCTTGGCAACATCCTGGTAAATCTTTTCTGAATCCTCTCCATTTTAATAATACCCTTCCTATAGCAGGGCAACCGGAAGTGCATACAGTACATTTAGAATCCAGTGAATTCAAAAACCCTGCCAAGTGTCCCAAGTATTATGATCCTTGATGACGTTATTACTGGAGAATTCAAATCCCAGACTGGAATCTGATTGATAGATCATATTTGTTTTGTTTTGGTTTTGATGAAGTGATCTCTTACTAAAACATAAATGTGCAATCTTAACATAATCTTAAGGTAAAACACAAGTTTATTAAGCAAAACGAATAAAGATAAAATAGGACAAAGCAGAATATTTACTTCTAATACAATTTAAACATTTTGAAATACACGGTGAAATACAATCTTATTATTCCCAAAAACACTTTTACAGGTCTCCAAAACATCCCTGCATTGGAGGAAGAAAGAATTCTTGTGCAGTACTCACAACGGAAAATTTCTCCAAAATCTCAATGGGCGTAATTTGACTCTAACTATCATATGTCAATGCCCTAAGTTTAAATGTACCCAGCTTCACAAAACTTCTTCAGAGTTTTATCCAAAGATGTTTGGCCTGGGACTATCACTAACTCCTTATTCTAAAGCAATCTAATATTCACAAATCTAACAGTCTTCTCCCTTTCTGAGGAGTGACTTTACACATGAAAAACATGTGCAGAACTACCCAAACTGAAAGTGAAACTAAAAAGGGCTCTTTCTCACTAAACCAGTGGTTCTCAAGCTGTGTGCCTCAGCGACAAGGCAAGAAGCTTGCCATGAAAGTTTCAGGATGCAGTGCCATTTTACCTCAGCATCAAGGCCATGTCCATACTTCCAATCTCCTCAGGAGCTTTGGTGTCAATTATTGAAAGCATTAACTGCAGACACCAGGGCACTTATTGATTGCTCATGCACAAGCCTCCAGAACCACGCACATATAGACTTCTGATACTGTGCATGCACGGAGATTCACCACTGCTCACACGTGGACACTCACACCAATTCAGCTGAGAAAAGTGGATGTGGTGGGGAATTTTTGTTTCATTGAAATGTGCCTCGATACTAAAATGGTTGGGAACCACTGTTTTAAGCCTAAATTTTAAAAAAAATTTAAATTCCTAACAGAATCTTGAGGTACAATTGTTTACCTTGCTAAATCATAAGCCTTCCTAAGGTAAACAAAACCCATTAGTTCTGAAAAAGAGATTTCCTAAGCCTCTTTTGGAAAAAGGTCACCGTGGCTACAAAAACACTCAATTATTAATCCTTTCAGACACACAGCAAAATCACATGTCACTACTTCAAAATCAAAATACCCAAACTTAACACATAAAACACAGAATGGTACAGCACAGTACAGGCCCTTCGGCCCACGATGTTGTGCCGAACTTTTACCCTAATCCTAAGGTCTATCTAACCTCCACCCCTACCTTATACTATCATCCATATGCCTATCTAATAGCCGTTTAAATGCCCTAATGAGGCCGACTCCACCACCCTCTCCAGCAATGCATTCCACGCCCCGACCACTCTGAGGAAAGAACCTACCTCTGACGACTCCCCTATATCTACCTCCACTCACTTTAAAACTATGCCCCTTCGTAATAGCTACCTCCACCCTAGGAAAAAGTCTCTGGCTGTCCACTCTATCTATACCTCTGATCATTTTGTATACCTCTATCAAGTCACCTCTCATCCTTCGTTGTTCTAAAGAGAAAAGCCCTAGCTCTCTCAACCTTTCCTCGTAAGACCTTCCCTCCGTTCCAGGCAACATCCTGGTAAATCTCTTCTGCACCTTTTCCAACGCTTCCACATCTTTCCTGTAATGAGGCGATCAGAACTGGACACAATACTCCAAATGTGGCCGAACCAGGCTTTTGTACAGCTGGAGCATAACTTCACAGCTCTTGAACTTAATCCCTCCATTAATGAAAGCTAACACACCATACGCCTTCTTAACAACTCTATCCACCTGGGTGGCAGCTTTCAGGGAACTGTGGACATGAACCCCAAGATCCTTCTGCTCCGCCACACCGCCAAGAATCTTTCCGTTAACCCTGTATTCTGCTTTCAAGTTTGTCCTTCCAAAATGAATCACCTCACACCTTTCAGGGTTAAACTCCATCTGTCACTTCTCAGCCCAGCTCTGCATTCTATCAATGTCCCTTTGTAACCTAGAACAGCCCTCCGCACTGTCCACAATGCCACCCACCTTCGTATCATCCATGAACTTACTAATCCACCTTTCCATTCCTTCATCCAAATCATTAACAAAAATCACAAATAGAAGAGGACCCAGAACAGATCCTTGTGGTACACCACTCGTAACTGAGCACCAGGTTGAGTATTTTCCATCCACTACCACCCTTTGTCTTCTAAGGGTCAGCCAATTCTGAATCCAATCTGCCACATTTCCCCCTAACCCATGCCTCCTTACCTTCTGCTACCTACCATGGGGAACCTTATCAAATGCCTTACTTAAATCCATGGGTACCACATCCACTGCTCTACCTTCATCCACGTGTTTGGTCACCTCTTCAAAGAATTCAGTAAGGTTTGTGAGGCATGATCTACCCCTCACAAATCCATGCTGACTATCACGAATCAAACTGTGCCTTTCCAAGTGATCATAAATCCTATCTCACCGAGCCCTTTCCAATAATTTGCCCACCACTCAAACAAGACTAACTGGCCTGTAATTTCCAGGGTTATTCCTGTTCCCTTTTTTGAACAAGGGAATGACATTTGCCTCTCTCCAATCTTCCGGCACTATATCCGTGGACAGTGAGGACAAAAAGATCATCGCCAAAGGCCCTGCGATCTCTTCCCTCGCGTCCCATAGAATCCTTGGATAAATCCCGTCAGTCCCGGGGGACTTATCTATCTTCAACTTCCTCAAAATTCTTAGAACATCTTCCTTACTAACATCGACCTCCTCTAGCCTACCATACTGTCCTCCTCTACAACTAGGTCCCTCTAGGTTGTGAATACCGAAGAAAAGTAAAGTATTCATTAAGGACCTCTCCTATCTCTTTAGGCTCCGTGCACAAATTCCCTTTACAATCCTTGATCGGCCCTACCCTTTCTCTGGTCATTCTCTTATTCCTCACGTATGTGTAAAAAGCCTTGGAGGTTTCCTTGATCCTATCTGCCAAGGTTTTCTCATGCCCCCTTATAGCTCTCCTAAGCCCTTTCTTCAGCTCCTTCCTGGATAACTTGTATACCTCTAGAGCCTTTTCCGTTCCTTGTTTCCTAAACCTGACATAAGCATCCTTCTTCCTCTTAACCAGTCGTTTGACCTCTCTTGAGAGCCAAGGCTCCCTCACTCAACCGCATCTTCCCTGCCTGCTAGGGACAAACATATCGAACACACGCAGTATACATTCCTTAAACAATCTCCATATTTCAATAGTGCTCGTCCCTGACAGCATCTGTTCCCATTTTATGTTACCCGGTTCTTGCCTAACAGAATTGTAATTACCCTTCCCCCCAATTATAAACCTTACCCTGCTGTATGTACCTATCCTTTTCCATGACTATTGTAAAAGTAACAGAGTTACGATTGCTACCACCAAAATGCTCTCCTACCAACAGATCTAACACTTGGCCCGGTTCATTGCCAAGCACCAAATCCAAAGTGGCCTCTCCTTGTGTTGGTCTATCTACAAACTGTGTCAGGAAGCATTCCTGAACGCACTGGACAAAATCTGCTCCATCTAAACTATTACATCTAAAATGTTTCCAATCAATATTTGGAAAGTTGAAGTCACCCATGATGTCAACACAAAACATGTTAAAAACATATAAATCTCAGTCTACACCAAACGTATTGGCTATATTTTAATTTGGCATCACATAATCAACATCATCCGAAACATCAGCCTTCCTGCTCCTCTGATGCTACTTGGCCTGCTGTGTTCATCCAGCTCTGCACCTTGTTGTCATATTTCACACTTGGGACAAGTATTCCAGCTTTAACTCTTGTACCTGGAGTTATCAGCATCATAAAGCTGTATTAATGCTTCAAGGTCAGTGTCAACCATCGTTTAGCGTGATGCATTGAGAAGCTATACCTTCAACACATGCTGCTTCAGACCTGTAATCTGTTCTGAAACATAAGAAAATCATAAAGCTCCAGCTTACCCTCGTCCCAGGCACCCAAGCCTCTTTGCAACATCTCGCTGTAGTAGGCCTTCCAAAAGAGACTTCAGCTCCACAGAGAAAGAATCTGGTAATTCCACATTCTGAGGGAGAAATGGAAGAATTAAACACCATCAAAGCTAAGAGCTCTAGCATATACAGATAGTAAGAACTGCTAATACTGGAGTCAGAGATAACATAGTGTGGAGCTGGAGGAACACAACAGGCCAGGCAGCATCAAAAGAGCAGGAAAGTTGACGCTTCGGATCGGGACCCTTCTTCCTGACCTGAAACGTCAGTTTTCCTGCTCCTCTGATGCTGTCTGGACTACTGTGTTCCTCCAGCTCCACACTGTGTTGGTCCGAGCATATATTCTTTCCTCCTGCTCCAACACCGAACCCCCATCCTCAGTTACTGCAGAAATCATACAAGTGCAGTGTCAATAAGAAACATCAAACCACATAAGGAGATATCAGGAAAGATGACTAGATGCCCAATAAAAGGGGTTGGTTTTATGGATCATCCTCAAAGAGGCGAGAATGACATGGAAATTTAGGAAAAGAGTCCAGAACGTAGGGCCAACGCATCTGAAATCACAAGTGTCTATGGTGGCTTGTGAAAATTGATGTGCAAGATATCAAAACTGAAAAAGAGCATCGACCTCAATATTCTACGTCTTTGAGGGAGTCCAAAGGGTTAGCGAGAGGCAAGACTGCAATGGATTTTGAAAACAAAGACGAGGACCTTAATATTAAGTATTTTAATTACCCTCACTAACCAGTGAGGATGAGCAAGCACAGTGGCGATGGGTGAATGAGATTTGGGGTGAGGTGAGATATAAGCAGCAACAGCTTGGAACGAGCTCATGTTTGCAGAGGGTAGAACGTAGGGGCATTCCAGAAGTCTTTGAAATCGTCAAGTCTAGAGATGACAAAGGTATTGACAAGGGATTCTATGAGATGTGCTGAGGCAGTGTCAAAGTCAAGGCATATTATACAGTGAAAACATGCAGTCTCACTGATGGCTTGTATATGTAGCCAAAATCTCAGCTCAGAGATCAAACACCAGGATTGTGAATGACTTTATGCAGTCTGAGGTAACTGCAATTGGAAACAATAATTAAGGTTCATAATAACAACTTTTTGGTTCTGATGAAAAGTCACTGGGCACAAAACATTAACTCTGCTTTCTCCCACAGATGCTGCTAGACCTGTTGAGTTTCTCTAGCAATTTCTGTTTCTGTTTCTGTTTTAGATCTCCAGCATCTGCAGCTCTTGTTTTATTTTAATGGCATGTGTGTGTGGACAATGGCTTTTTTATTTATTTGTTTGAAGGAAATTTTTGTTCATTTATTATTGAATATTAGACAAACAGTGTGACAAATCAGACATAGCAGAGGAGAGTTTAAAGGGATGATGAGATATAGCTGAGCATTGTTGGAATACATATGGAAACTGACTTGAAAGGGATTAGGGACAGATCCCTGGGGTCTTCAGAGATAATGACACAGGAGTGAGAGGAAACGCTATGACAGATATTTTTCTGGCTCCAATTAGATAGACAAGAATGAAATGGAGCAAGGGCAGTTTCATCCGATTGGATGACATAAGAGAAGCATTCAGCGCCAGGGACCTGGGGTCAGTTCAACCCTTGGGCGACTGTCTGTGTGGTGTTTGCATGTTCTCCCTGTGTCTGCATGGGTTTCCTCCGGGTCTTCAGTTTCCTCCCATAGTTCAAAGATGTGCAGGTTGAGTGGATTGACCATGCTAAATTGCCCACAGTGTCCAGGGATGTGCAGGCTAGGTAGATTAGCCATGGGAAATTCAGGGGTTACAGGGATAGTGTGGGGGAGTGGGTCTGGGTGGGATGTTCTTCGAAAGGTTGGTGTGTACTCAATGGGCCGAATGGCCTCCTTCCACACTGTAGGGGTTCTATGATCAAATTGACATGAGCTGTTTCAATACATGGCCAACCAAGATACCTGGTTGGAGGATTTATAATTTGGAGTTGTGGAAACGATCGACAGCTATTTGACATGCGATAACATGTTCTGAAGACTTTTAGGAGAAAGACAGATAGGATATGAGGTTGTATACTGAAAAGATATGGGATCAAGGGTAGCATAAAACAATAGTCAAGGAGAGAGAACTGTTAGCAGTATCAGTCAACATGGAACCCAGAAAAGGAATCTATGAGGTCAATAATTTAATTATAAAAGGATCAAGGGAAGATGCAAAGATGGGTCTCATGAAGATGATGAGAAAAGGGCGCCTGCAGGAAGAGATGGTTAGAAGCTGGGGAAAGATGCAGCCCCAGGGCTAGGACAGTGGAGAACATTTAGGGAAGCTTGTCCTAACAGGAAAGGGAAGTTGCAGAGATAGGTAAATGAATTGCTTTGATTTTTGTGATAAAAGATCCATAAAGGTTCAAAAGATCCTACACTTAATGTCAGAGGTGAGGGTGGAGGAGGCAAAAGAGGTTTAAGAAGACAATCTAAAGTGAAGAAAAAGAAACTGGGCAACGTCCTGCATTCCTTTATAATCTGTAAATATAGAGTAGATTTTGATTTTGACAGCATGATAGTGTAATGCAATGACAGTCTAACCAGATCAAGCAATGATGTGGAGGTGCCAGTTTTGGGCTGGGTGGGCTTTTGGAGCACTGCTCCTTCATCAGTTGAAGTGGATGTCATCTGATGAAGGAACAGTGCTCCGAAAGCTTGTGATTTCAAATTAACCTGTTGGACTATAACCTGGTGTCGTGTGACTTCGGACCAGATCAAGCAATACATCGTTAAATCAATTGTTTTCTGAAGATGTTCAAATCTGCAGCACTTCCTCAGTTCTTATGAAAGGTCTGAAACATTAACTTTGATTCTCTTTCATCAGACGCTGTCAGACCCGTTTAAGTGTTTCCAGTATTATCTGGCTTTTCTGTTTTAATCTAATTGTTCCTTTGGTTGGTGTTTCTAGGCTGCCCAAGAATTATTTTATAAAATCAAACTAAATCAAATGATCAAAGTTACCTATAACAATGTTTATTTCCTACTAATTTAAGTCAGCAGATTAAATCAGTTTATGCATAATATTCCAACAGTTCTTTGACAGAGATCTGAAGCTGTGACCTAGCATGATTGATTCCATTTAGGAAATCTTCGTAAATTTGTGAATGATGTTTTTGTCAAGATCTGTTTTCTTACCATTGTGAGCGTCATGCGATCAATCTCATGCTTGTCCTTTGTTTTATGCTGCCGGAATGGGCTGTGCCTATTAGGAGAAAAATAAAGTTTATTAATAGACACCCTTTAAATTGACTGGAACGCTATTCATCAATTACATGGCCAATAGGAAATAAGGAACTGTCAGTGGGAAAAGGAGATGAAAGAAAAGGGCAATTGTCTCTCAATTTAACAACGCAAATGCTTATATCAGAAATTTTCTTTCGGGATTGAGGGTCTTGGACACTGAGATTGAAAGGTTAACATCCTGTGATATGTGAAGGTTCCATTCATTGGTAGGAATCATTTTCAACATAGTTGTTTTAAAAGAAGGAAACAATTAATTTTTGCATTTTTTCTTATTCCTACATTTCAAATTTGGGGTTCTTCCCAAACGGCTCTGTCCTCTTTGCTTTATTACCACAATGTGCGTTAGTTATAGGCATTAAGCAGCTACTGTCAATACAACAGTGGTACATTCAAGCTTTCATTTTGATTTATTGATAATATTGTAATTAATACTGATTTTGTAAAAAAATCCTGTGGCAGTCAAACCTTCAGCTAATTCTAAATAGAACAGGGTCCAGAGAGATGATTAAAGGCTGTGTCAACTTAGGTGAACTGCAGAGTGACAATGCAGACCAGGAATGATGAATCCTGGTTGGGTGTGGAATTGGTTTAGCTCAGTAGTGACATTGTGAACAGCACATCTGGGCTAGAAAGGGCAATGTCAGGCATGGAGCCATGGCCTTTACTTCTCACTGCTGCCCAATTATTCTTGCCTAAAAAGTTCCCATGTGTGAACTAACCAGAGTGCAATACGTTCATGGTTGAATCAGCTTGGGTAAAATGTAAAGTAAAAAGCTATTTAAAACTGTTAGTCCTATACTTTAGCGAGAGATAATGCTTTGGCGAGAAAAGGGAGAAAGGTTGAGCACTAAAATTAAGTGACAACACAGGCTCCTCTTCTCAAGGCAGGTTAATCGTTTTTTAAACTCAAATTCACTTTCCATTTCTTCTGAATGCACAGTTTTTACTGACTGAAATAACTGCAGAGGCCAGTGTCCTGTCACCAAGTCACCATTTCCTTACATGTGCTCAGTACATGGGCTCTGACCAGCCAGCTCAAAGCCAGTCCCTACCCTGAGAAGACATCCTGAATTTTATTTAATATCTGACAACCAGGGTCCCCAATCAAAGCCCTCAGTCAATGAGATCCACCTGGTCCTGGTTCCAATCACTGCAATAGCATATGGTTATAAACCTCCAGACCAACAGACCTCCAGTGTTTCAAGCTTGAGCCAAAACACAGTGTCTAAAAGCTATTCAACTAGAAGGTTGTTGCATTTCAGCTAAGTTAATGCTTTTCTCATCTAACAGCCACATAGATGTATTTTCCAGCAAGGGCAAATAAACAGTGATAATGAACATGAACTCTATTTAATTTTACCTTTCTTTCTGATGCTGCAGGTAGTACAAGCTAATTTCACTGCAAAGTGAGAATTAAAACTGGTGCCTTCAAGTTTGTATCCTGCAATAACAGACTGGACAATGCATTTTCTCAAAAAGTCTCAGGGGAGCTGACATTTTATTCTGACATCTGTGAACACATTTCTCAGTGTGGAATTCGAATTTTTCATCATTCATAGGCTATACCAAAGAGACAAAATGTATTCTAGTTGGATCTGATCTATAAATAGACTTTTTATCCCATCATCCTTAAACATATTTTCTTTGCTAATATACACAGTAGGTAAACAGAGTGGGAATCACCCACATTTTACAAATAAGATGTAATTTGTCTTTTGAACCACCAGGTAGCAGTCCTGTTGCACAACAAAAAGGATGTCTACCTAACCCAAAAGTTCAATGGGTTGACAAACTACCTAATATAATCCCCTGCTAGATTTCTGACTAAGGGTCTAACAGCAAAAGGATGCTTTCATTTTTTTGTCTCTCTTCTGATCTCTCTGGCTTCTCTGACTTTTAGCCTAAGATACTTCAAGGCATTATTTATATCAATCAAACTGAACATCCCACAGGAGGTCACTGCTGTTGTCACTGCCATCCCTTTCTCTTTATTGGATCATTCTGCCCACCTCTTCAAAGGGCAACATCAAACAGTGTGTTTTGCTTTTGCTGCACAGAATTCCATCTTCCATAGCACATTTAAATAGCAATGAATTGCACTTCATTGGCCGGCTTTCTCTTTGAAGAGAACGAACAAGAATTATTCAAGCTGCTCTCAGAATTAGAATGTGCTGACCTGAGAAAATCCATTTTCATTATTCTTCGTTTTTCTTATTTCTTTGCTCATTTTTACTTTTTCATATAAATGAAGTCATCAGGAACTCATATTTATTTTAAATATTTGGAAAAGGAACTTTGTTTTATTCCACCACACTTCTAGAACAAAGCCATTTTGGTAGCAGAATAACATTTACACCCTGTTTCCTCTAAGCTATCAGTACTCATGATTGATTTCCATATTTCTCAGCATCATGACTTAGACTAGAGGGTGAGCAATTTAAGACTCTGAGCCTTCATTCAGTCTTCTATTTGTTGTTTGCATTTGAATTTGGTGGGTCTTTAGATTTGGAAAGGGCTGTTTTTTAAGTGCTGTAACCTCATCCGTCTGTATACTAGTAGCTTTTGGTGAAAGAAATTTGAGATATAAGCAGATTAATAGGAAAATACTTTGTTTTATTCACTCATGGGAGCGTCGCTGGCTGGCCAGCATTTATTGCCCATCCCTGCTTGCCCTTGAGAAGGTGATGGTGAGTTGCCTCCTTGAACAGCTGCAGTTGTGCATTATAGGTAAATCCACAATGCCACTAGGGAGGGAATTCCAGGACTCCGACCCAATGACAGTGAAGGAATGACAATATATTTCCAAGCTAAGACGGTGAGTGGTTTGGAAGGGAACCTGTTAGTAGTGGTGTTTCCATGTATCAGCTGCCCTTGTCCCTCTAGATGGAAGTAGTCATGAGTTTGGAAGGTGCTGACTCAGGATCTTTGGCAATGTGCACACTGCTGCTACTGAGCATCAGAAATGGAGCAGATAGATACTTGCAGATGTGATAACAATCAAGCAGCTGCTTTATCCTGGATGGTGTCAAGCTTCTAGGAACTGCAACCACCCCTGCAAGTGAAGAATATTCCATCACACTCCCAACTTGTGCCTTGTAGATTTTTCACAGGCTTTGGGGAGTCCAGGGGTGAATTAATTGCTGCAGTATTCCCAGCCTCTGACCTGCTTTTGTAGCCACTGTATATGGCAAGTCTAGTTGAGTTTCTGGTCAATGGTAACCCCCATTTTGTTGACATTGGGAGATTCAGTGATGGTAACACCATTGAATATCAAGGGGTGACGGTTACATCGTCTCTTATTGGACATGGTCATTGCCTGATATTTATGTGGCATGCTTGCCACTTGTCAGCCTAAGTCTGGAAATTTGTTGCATTTGAACATGGACTGCTTCAGTAATATGCCTATCACATGACCTACAAAGTGAAAAGCATCACTACCATTGATTGAGGCTATCAGAAACGTGGGCTAAAAGGATACAAAATTGGCCATTCAGTTGAGTAGATCATAGTTGATAGAGGTCTCATAGTATAAGGAAATGATGGCTGATGCTCATATATACAGCATCTACATCTCTCTTTAATAATGCTGCATGTGGCACCATAACTCAAGTGCATACAGGTCACTAGATGTAGCAAAACCATAAATTTCATAATGAAGTACATGTTTACAATTGCACTACACCAAAAGCACAGAAAACAAAATTTTCCTCTAAAGTTCACAAGTGTGTGTTTTTGTGGCATCTGATTGACCCAGATATATTATAGTCACAATACAATTACGATGACGAAGGATATTATGCCCACCCACCTAGAGTGCAGTTCCCCCCTCCACGGTTAAATAATTTTAGGTCTTTTGCCATCACTATTTTACCTTAAAACTCCATTTCATATACTGATCACAGAGAGAATTACCTCCAGGCATCAATCTTAAATTAACTACTCCAATTTGAACCTTTTTTTTGTTCATTCATGGAATGAGGGCATCGCTGACTAGGCCAGCATTTATTGCCCATCCCCAATTGGCCAGAGGGCAGTTAAGAGTCAACCACATTGGTCTGGAGTCACATGTAGGCCAGACAAGATAAGGATAGCAGTTTCCTTCCCTAAGAGGAACTGGTGAACCAGATGGGTTTTTCTGACAATTGACAATGGATTCATGGTCATTATTAGTCTCTCAATTCCAGATCCCCTGTGCCTATTTGCACTGTCTGGACAATTTAGTTAACAGCAATTTTCCTAATATGCATTCTCCTTATCATTATATAATTTCACAATCTGGTTGAGATATTATTTTCAAGTTTGGAAAGCCTGGGTTTCTTCAGTGTTCCCACATTACTCAGACCTTTGACATTAGGCAGCAGTCTTTACTGCACCAGTTTCAAAGATTGAATACTTCATTTGAGTCCGCAGTGAGAAAGAATGGACACAGTCTGATCAAAGCACGAAACGTTGCATTCATTTGAAAGGTTTATGAAATTGTAAATGCATTCTTCTTCTCTAAAGTCCTCTATTAGATCATTCAACTGGTTCTTCGATTATTAAATAATCTCGTGCCTGTAGCTTCATTGCTTCATGGCTTTTATAATGCAATATATGAACATCAATGCAAGTAAACTCAGACAGTTTGACTACAAACATAAAAACCCCAAGTCAGAGCATACAAATCCACTAAAGTTGGTAGCCTGCTATTCATAATAATAAGACAAATTATAGGAAGATTCTAGCAATGAAGGGTCCATTCCACTTGGTGTGACCATCCCCACTCTCTGTAAGGGCAAATCAGCTAGTTGCACTAGCCCATAGCCAGGCAAAGTTTCTGCCTTTGACGACTCATCAATTCCCGTTCAAAGGCCATAAATGAGTCTGCCTTGACCTCATTCCAGACAGTGACTGCTCTTCTTCAGATCTAACCCAAGTCCAAACAGAGAAATTACGAGCAGGAGTAGGCTATTCAGCACTTCAAGCTTGCTCCACCATTCAATATGGTCATGGCTGATCATCCAACTCAGTGCCCTGTTCCTGCTTTCTCCCTATAACCTTTGGTGCCTTTAGCTCTAAGAACTATACCTAACTCCTTCTTGAAAACATTCAATCTTTCTGTGTTAGACAATTCCACAGGTTCACCACTGTCTAGGTACAGACAGTCCTCATCGCAGTCCTAAATGACCTTTCACGAATCCTTAGTCTGTGACCCCTGGTTTGAGACTCCCTTGTCACTGGGAACATCCTTCCTGTGTTTGCGTATTTAGTCCTGCTAGTATCTTACAGGTTTCCATGAAAACTCCCACATTCCTCAAACTTTACTGAATAAAAGGTAAGTGCAGCTGTCATGACAAAGAATACGCAATTTAATTTGGTGACAAATCTGCAAAGCTATTACCAGGCAAATTACATCTGACACCAATCAGAAAGACAGAGACTCAGACCAATGAGACATTTTTGCCGTTTAGTGACTTACCCTCGAAGGAGTTTGAAGAGCATGCATCCCAATGAGAACCAATCTGCACTGCTGTCATATGCTGTTCCTTTCTGTAACACTTCCGGAGCCATGTATCCGTGGGTACCACTACATCAATAGAAACAAGTTAAACTTCAAAAATATAAAAATAAAACCTCTGGTTACATAACACAATGTATCTTAATTTTGTAGCAACAACAAAAAATGGGCAAAAAGACCCTTCATTTATTTATGAGTCACGGGCAGAGCTGCCATAGCTCATTCCTAATGAAGGTGGTGGTGGTGGTGAGTCCATTTCTCGACAATTGAATGACTTGCTCGGCTCCTTTATACGGCTATTAGAGTTAATCACATTGCTTTGGATCTGGAGTCACAAAAATATCAGACCAGGTATAGACAGCATATTCCCTTGTTTAAAAGAGATCGGTTAACCAGATAGATTTTTACAACAATCTGATTCCTGTTACATGATCACCATTACCGATACTTGCTTTTTATCTTAGATTAAAATGAATTTAAATTTCCCAGCTATGTGGTGGAACTTGAACTCATACCTCTGGATCACTAGTCCAGTAAGGTAACTACTATATGATTACATCAAGGGATCATCTCTGCTGACAGCTGAAAGAGCCAAGGCACTACACAGCGAGGTAGTGAGTCATACAAGATAAAACATATCCAAATTTCGTCTCTTATCTTGGATGATTTAGTTTATGTCAAACTTATTGATGATGATACTGTTGACAACTGAAGGCTAGGGAAAGGAAAAGAATTCTGCTAATGTTTTTATTTTTGATTGTTATCTAGTAACCTTGACAAAAAAGGTATGTGTGCATATTGGATGAAGAATTTAGTTACAAATGGTTGTCACCAATTTTGTTGAGTTGAAACAGGTGCAGTGCTTGCACAAGTTCTTTCCCTCTGCAGAGAACAGGGCCCTGTCTGTTAATATGTGTAGCGTCCAATGCACACAAGTGTGCTACACAGATAGCCAATTTAGGATTGAAAGAAAGGACAGAAATATCACGTGCACACACTGCGTCTGTTTCAACTCAGCAAAATAGGTGACAGCCATTTGCTGGTTCATTTCTTGGGGCAGTGCCCTGGCCAATCAGAGTCAACCTGCATGGTTTGAAATCTGAACAAAGCTTGGTAGTTAACTATGAATCATCATTACTGCATTCCCTATAGCATCACCTCTACTAATCAGAATCCACTTGCCAACCAATTAACACTCCTTGTCATCGAGTAGAAAGGTGGAGTTTCCCCTTAATGGCATTCTTGCAAATTTGTCTTGATGAGTGGAAGGTGAAAAGCTTCAACAAATGTCTTTTATCAGTAATACAAAAATAAAGATAGCAGAAACAAAGGCTCTCACTCCAATTTATTTATATAAATAGATTCAGTTGCAAAGTTTGAGTGAGGGAGTTGGAAACATAAGAAGTGGCCAACAGCCAAGGGATATCATATTTATAAACAGAAGTTCTTTGACGTATGGAGAACAGATAAACATGATCCCAATGACACTGCTCTGTTAAATCTATCTTACAGCAATCACTTAAATTCAAATATACAACCAGAATTATAGTTGCAATCAGCAATGCATCACTGGAAGGCACCTTTGGGGGCTTTCTCCCTTATTCTCTTTTCAAAGTTCTTCCTTGGTTACAGCTTTTGATATAAATCGGAACAGGGAAATAAACAAAAAGGGTGCATTTGTCTGCCAGCACAAAACTGGTCTTGTTCATACATAAATAGGTTAACAAATACATACACGCTGGCATGAGGCTTCTTTTTTGAAAAATCACAAGCAAGCCCAAGGTCTGATATCCTCACATGACCATGTTCATCCAGGAGAATATTTGCTGGCTGTAAAACACAAAATAGCAGGGTGCACTGACCTGAATTATTTTAACTTCATAGTCAAACTACAAAATATCTCAAAATACATTCTAGTTTGAACACTGTTACTTAAGTCAAATGAATTCAGCCTTTCCCTCAAGTTTTCTTCATCATGTGTATTTTTTGCCATTATGTCCCACTTCAGACAGTGAGGATCAGACAACAGTGTCCAGTCGATGTAGCCACCAATACCCACACAACAGCAGTGAGGTATAACTGTTACTTTCATTCTTCAACCTCAGAGTCATACAACAATCTGAAATTGACTGAGCAGTGCAGTAACCAGGCTATACACAACAAAGTGTCCCAAATTGAATGCATACCTCATGTGCATGAATTTTGAATGAAGGTAAAGCAATAAACAAGTTCGACATGACAAAGAACATTTCCAAGATGGAGTATTTCTTCCTGTTTATCCTGACAGTGAGTTACCAAATTGGGAACTATAGGGAGTGGAATAGTACTCCAAAGGGTCATATCTTAGAGTTACATTTGATTGCCATGTCTTAACAGATTTCTGTTCCCTAATTACAGCTTCAGGTATGATGTATTCCCAGACATTTATCTCTTTTATTTTGTAGAACGAGCATAGACAATGGCACAGATTTTCTGACAAATGGTTTAGTAATTATAATGGGCAGAGAAATTTAAGTTGAAACTAGGCAGCCTGTGAGAAGTCTCTGGAAAATCTCTGCATAAGTTCACTGTGCCTCTAGCTATTCATCAGCTGCGTGCAGATAAAAGGAGGAAGCAGAATAATCCTGTGCTTTGGGGTTTCTCAATATTCCCACTACACATAATTCCACGCGTAAATCACAGCCACTAAAAGGATAACAATTCTGATACTGTAGATTTCACAATAGGTCAGAAGAGATTGGGAAGGTAAAAGATCACGTTTCCAAAACAATGCCTTGGCTGGGTGTCATTCCAATATTTAGAAATTGCAATAACCAGATATTTCAAGGTACTTTGTGAACTTAGAGCAAGTTTAAAAGAAATTACCAAGAAGAAAAATTAAGTTTTCTTGTTACATGTTATTTATTATTACTGTGCTTTGCTGAGGAGAGTGATGACAACATGGAGGAGGAAAAGATTATCCTCACTTCATGTCTTACCTCCTTCGATGGGTGACAGATGTAGTTTTTGGACTGTATCAACATTAACATCACCTGTAACATGAGAGGAAATTGCACTGCATGTAGATAAAGAAACAAAGAACTTGCATTTATTTAGGACTTCTTACAATTTCAGAAATCCCAAACATGCTTCACAGCCAATTTTTGCATAGCAGTGTTCCACAAACAGCAACAGTAATGGCCAGGTACTCTGTTCTAATGAACAAAAACTAGAAGAACTGCGGATGTTGGAAATCAGAAACAAAAACAGAAATTGCTGGAAAAGCTCAGTTCTGAGGAAGGGACACTCGATGTGAAACTTTAACTCTGATTTCTCTCCACAGCTGCTGCCACGCCTGCTGAGCTTTTCCAGCAATTTCTGTTTTTGACTGTTCTACTGAAGTTGGTTGAACGACAAGTACTAAGCAGAACTTCCCGGTGCATCTTCAAATAACGTCATGGAATCTTTTTTGTCAACACAAGAAAACAAATTTACTTTGATACATGACACCTCCAGAAGTGCAGCACACCCTCAATATTCTGCTGGAGAATAAATCTAGATTTTGTGCTAAAGTCTTTGGATTGAGACTTTAGCCCGTAATCTCCTTACTCAGAAATAAATGTTTTAACACTGACCAACAGTTGATACCTTCCAAAGATTCATCCTGAGAGATCACAGTCATTGCAATCCTTAATTAATAGCAATAACTTTGGCCTCATTGTTGAGAAATGACTACTTCCTAAGCATGTCCACTCAGGTCCATGCTGCTGTATGAAGTATCTTGTTAGGTGCCCCTCTCCCAAGTTGAAGTAGCTGAACTGGTGTTTGGACAAGGAAGGTGCAATTTTGGAACAAGCAAGGGAGATGCAGAAATAGTCCTATGCAGGTGCCGTGTGTTAAATGCACAATATCTGTGAGTGACAGATAAAAGATTAATTCCAGGAGGTCACAATCTACATAGTGAACCAGATTATGTGACTAGTTAGTATCAGAATGACTTTAAAGTGATCAGAATGTCTGAAGATAGAAAAAACACTCAATATTGTAAGTGTTCCATTCTATGACCAACCTGAACCTGATAGCTTTCCTCTAACATCTCTATTGCTCACAAACTTCTTATGAGTCTGTCCAGGAGAATGCAACTTTTCCTTCTTATGCCTAGTAATAGGTGTAATGCTTGTCTTTTCTCCAGCTGTAGTAGTTTTTGCCTCTACTGTGTATAAATTTCCCTGCAAAGACATAATTATTTCACGCTATGGACTAATTCACAACGCGTTTTCATCCTGTGTCATCAGACTTTCCAATGTGAACATGCCATCTGCTTTCGACAATGCAGCTACCTATACTTGATGCTCAAAATTTGAAATAAATGTAATATGTAACAGCAGAATAGTAAGAGGTGCATCCTTGAGGAGAACAGTGCAAGTATCAAATGGCCTGAATTCATGGCATCGTTACACTATGTTCTGAGTTTCCTCAATTTCAGTTGCACTTTTAAGTTACATTGTTCATAAGCAAATTTTTTTTTATTATTTGCTCATGAGCATTAATACCAAGGCCAGCACTTATTGCTAATTCCTAATTACACTTGAGAAGTGAACTGCTTTCCTTAATGACTGCCAGCTGGGCGGTGAAGATATCCCCATAGTGTTGAGTTGCGAGTTCCACTTTTGGCAGTGAAGAAACAGTAAGTTGTAAATAAATATCTCAGGTAGGTTAATTTATGCATAAATTCAGGTGTAATTTCATTCTAAAAGATCAATGAGCAGGAACGTAAATGGAATTTTGTCATTAAATTATGAGGAGGATGGAATAGAAAAAATGAAGATGTTTGCTACAGTTGCACAGGATATCAGTGAGACCACATTACAGTATACTGTACAGTTTTGGTCACCTTATTTCAGAAAGGAGATAACTGCATTAGAAACAATGTGGACAAAGTTCATTCGTCTGAGCCCTAAGATGAAGGGGTTGCCTTATAAGGAAACGTTAGACAGGTTGTGCCTATATGTATTAGGGTTTAGAAGAATTAGAGGTGATCTTATTGAAAGATATAAAATCTTGCGAGGAATTGACAAGGAAGATACCAAAGAGATATTTCGCCTTATGGGAGGGGTTAGAATTAAGGGTCACTGTTGAAAAATAAGTGAAACCCAGTTAAGTTTGTGATGATTTCTTTCTTCTTAGAGCCGTGAGTCTGTTGAATTCTCTTCCCCAGGGAGCAGTGAAGACAGGGATTTTTTAAAGTGGATATAGAAGGATTCTTAACAAACAAGGGGCTTGAATAGTGTCAGGGAATGGAAAGAAAGTGCAGTGAGATCAACCACGATCTTATTGAATGGCAGAACATGCCTGAGGGGTCGAATAGCCTCCTCTTAGCCCTAATTTGTACATTTACTTGTTTGTTTGTATGTACTTAGGCCCCAGGAATCTTGTGCAGAAATGGCATCGCCACTGTTATCATTACTGTCTTAATTAAAGCACTTGAGATCAGCAAGGACAGACTGCAGAGATTCTTTCCTCAGCGCTTTTGTAATTTTAATTTTTACACTGCAAGCATCTTTCACTTTTGTTTAATGGACCTTGTGCCAGAACCATCAGTAATCAGAGGTCAGCCATGGGGCAGCAGCTTGCTGTGAACTATTCACAGGATGACCAGTAAGTTCTCCTGGACGATGCAGAAGGTCTGGCACTCTGCCAACGCTATCATAATGAGGATTACACAGTAATAACTTTCAACAGCTTAACTTCTCACTCCAGACCATCTTAAAGAAAACACTCATACTTACAGATCCATCAAACTCAAATCTGTTTAGCACTGACAATTTTCTATTCCACATTATGGCATACCTCTTGCACAAATGTAAATTACTTTCTGTCAGTCAAACAATCAAAATCCATTTCTCTCTGAAATAACACAGCATGGAGCTGGAGGAACACAGTAGGCCAGACAGCATCAGAGGAGTAGGAAAGCCGATGTTTCGGGTCGGGACCCTTCTTCAGAATTCACTTCCCTGCAACTTCGGCCACACGTTGATCATTTAATCATTTTTTTTTTCAAAGAAACCAGAGTATATAATATGTGAGAGATTCACCACCAGAAGGGGCATCCAATTCTGGTTACACCAAAGCAGCTATGGGCATCCTCACAGCTGCAGTTCACACTAATATTGGCAGAATCTCACCAGTGTATGACATGAAGCTCAATATTTACAATCTCACGCTGCTACTAGGAATTCTTGCAGTAGACAGGCTGAAGTGCAGTAGATGCTTTGTGTAGCAATTTTGTAAATGCATTTGGAATACACTATTTACTGTGTTACAGTGTGGTATCACCTATCCCCTAATATGTGGTTTGAAGATTAAACATTATAGTCAAGTTAGATTCTAAAAATTAACCAAAATCAACTCGAAAGAAAATTCAATACCACAGGAGGTGTAGGGAGAGCAACAATAGCTTCCTTTTGGAAGTATGATGCTAACTGTGGTTGGACATATTCCTGGAAATGTCATTACATGAACTGGTATTTCTAACCATTTAATCCTCAAACAACTGCTGCTGGTCACCTATCATGTCCATAATTGCAGCACACTGCCTTCCCAGCTCATTGAAAAACCTATAGACTTCATCATGCAATTGAATGATTCTTGACTGTCAGTCAAACAACATGCCTGTTATTTTTATACTAATGAATAAACACTAAACACAGTTTTAACTGTGATTTTTCTCCTGTGTTGCCTACAGCAGTATCCTGGAGATTAAACATTAATTCCTAGAGACTCCTGGAGGGTTGGCAATTGTAATTGGAAGGGAATGGTTTGAATACATGTTTTCTCGACTGGAAACTGACAGAACATCAAGGTTCCCTGCCTTCATTTGTCACAGACCTCTACAGCACACTGAAAGTAACTAGTATCACAGCGTGCCACCCAACGTGAGCCATATGGTAATGAAAGCTGAGGTGTCAACCGTCCCAGTACTCACTAAATGACCAATTCATTTTATCTGGTTTTCTTCCTGGACTATGAAGAACAAACCTTGACATTGAAGCTATTTTCAAACATAAACAAATAGTTGCTTGAAAATAATTAAGACTATTGTAGTAGTCTTCTTTTTATGACCTTTGTTAATTAAAGCAGACTTTCAATATGATAATGAAAAGAGATCCAATCAAATCAGTAATTCCATCCACATGAAGGCCTCTATATCAATCAAAACTGAAGTTTACATAAAAGCAATTCGTAAATGCAATAGTTAATGTAATCAGCAAAGTTTTGATGTTGTTCAGGTTGAAATGTATATGGACAGCTTCAATATCTAAGCAATTGCACATGGTGCTGAACATTGTGCAATCATTAGCGAACATCCCCACCTCTGACTTTACGATGGAAGGAAGGTCATTGACAAAGTAGCTGAAGATGGTTGGGCTTACCACAATATCCTGAGGAACTCCTGCAGAGATGTCCTGGAGGTGAGGTAACTGACCTCCAACAACTACAACCATTTTCCTTTGGGTTAAGTAGACTCCAACCACAACTTATAATTTTCATTTAATTCCCACTGACACCAGTTTTGCTTGGGATCCTTGCTACCTTACTCAATTGAATGCTGCCTTGGTGTTAATGGCAGCCACTCTCATCTCATTTCTGGTTTCCCAAGATGAGTGTCAGACAGCGCATTATTCCTGTGCAAGTATCACTTGATAGTAACCTCTTCAAGCATATCTAAATCAAAAGGTATTCTTCACGTGGTGATGTGTTTTTTTTAAATGTGTCAGCTGCCGGAAAAGCAAAGCTCTGGGTAATAATGTGAAGCAGTATTCTGAGGTCAAAAAAAACATTTTTTTTTGTAGTTTAAGCAGTGGGGCACCACTGAATATTTTTTCACAATAGTTGTTGGCTTTCCTGTACATGTTTTCTGGATCCATAAGACTGGGCTGGATTAAAGACAACTGCTCCCAGAATTAATAGACTAATGTTCAAACACAAAGTACCATATAGTGCTTCCCCCAATACCACAGCTTTGAGTTACATAGTTGAACAACTAAATTATCCAGCTACATACTTACATCAAGTGATTAGAAACATATATCCTTATGGTTAGACAGAAACTAATGTTATCATCATTCTACTTCATGTGCTCTCACTGGTTTGGCAGAGATCATGTCATCTCTAGCTGGCTCACTTAGTACCATACCTCTCCAAACGACTGTACTGTTGTTCTCAAAGGTGATGATTTCTCAAGAACTGAATATAATCCTCGACCTTTGTTGTTCAGAGATTGTACAAACAATCAGTGAAACATTGATCAATTTAGGATTGCACAGTAAATATTTAATGTATTACAAGGTCAGATGTTCTTGTACATTTTAGTAAATGAGTTTTTAATTATTTTCATCCTTGGAATATGGATTTGGGCTAGTATTCTATAGAGTAACTCATTTCAATTTTAATTTTAATTTTTATTACAGTACATGCACTCATTTCTTGCATCATTTTACTTGCATTTATTATAAATGATCATTTAATTCATGAGCTACTGAGCAAAACCATGCCCCTAAAGTCAACCAAAAGTACAGTATATTATTGCTGGGAGAGATAAAGGAAACAAAGAAGTTAGACCTGATGTCATGTCAGAATGGAGAATGAAGGAATGATGGAGGTAACATGTTTACATGGAACATACTAATTTGAGAACATAGGGAATGAAGTGAAATAACAACAGCAAGTGGGGTGTGAAGAACAATTGAGACAGAAATCGAAGGTGAATTTGGACAGGGCAACAGCAAAGGAGTGAAGGGTAAATGGGAGAAGTAGATACATTAATAACATAAGAAGTAGAGAGAATGCTTCCCGAGATGATAAAAACAACAGGATAAGATTGGGGAATAGATTTGCACAAGTAGATTATTCTTCTAAAGTTTGAACACAGACTTGATGGGCTAAATGGCCTCCTTCTATGCTGTACAATTCTTTGACTCTGCATTTAACAAATTCAAACAACTCTCACAGCCCTATTCATAGCAAGTCAAATGATGCACCATTTCAGAAGAGAAGTGTTACATTGTAAAACACACAAAGAATTTTTCTATTTCTCAGTGCAATTATAAATTTTTAATGTCACTATTACTGGTGTTCAGCAAATACTACCTCAGGTCAATTCGAGTTTAATTGTTGTTTGGCATCTCAACTGAGATAAAAATGTCAATTACCGACTCCCTTTCTCTCATTTTTCAAAAAAAAAAAAAAAAAATTTTTATTTGTACTGCAAAGTGGTGGCAAATACAAGATTCTGCACATATAATAACAGAATTCCCTTGGGCTTAGTAATCGGTAACCTGGAGTTTGGAGCATTGTTGCAATGACGTATACCTACTAGCCAGCCCATTTAAATCCACAGGTGAAATGGAATACAGTTACTTGTGTTACAGCTAGTTATAACTGCCAGCTATTAGGTCAGTATTTTGGAAAATTGCAGTCTCTGTTTATTTAAATATAATATCGTATTTATCATAATGCATGTTGTGTGATTTTTAACGTCTGGAACATGAGGAGTTGCATAGTAGCTGCAAGGATTTTAATACATGCACAGGCAAATCCCCTGTACTGATGTCATTGCAAGTCAGAGGATATAGATTCTCATAAAATCAGCAACAGATGGGAGAAGGAACTGAACTCAAGGCCCTGCTTTTTCCACACCTGTGATACCCAAAGTTCAGCAAATGCAGTCTAATCTGTAAATGAGCAAACAGCCTGTTCACTTGAAATAAGCAACTGGCTGCTTAAATGTACAAAACAAGTTCCTTTCTGTTTGATGCCATATTCTTTATTTCCTTTACAACAGGCACTGTATTTGCATATTGTGTGTCCAGGAAAGAGAAAGGTATTTTCATTTAACTGATTTTGAGCACAAGGTGCTGACCATCTTTTTTTTCAAGGATACCTCTCAAAACTAGCAGATCCACTATGTTCGAGAAGCATTTAGCGGTTTAATTTGAGACCTTCTGCACTGTAGCTTTTCCTCGTTTCCTGTTTAATTTTGTTTATTTTCTCATCCTTTAGTTGACAGACCTCTATTTGTCCATTCTATTGTACTAGTTAATGTTTCAGTGTCATCTCAGTACTAATTTTTAAAGCATTGATTCACTGGTTTGAAGGTCATTCAAACCATTTACTTACCCTTATTTGAAGTACCTATTTACCTCTTCCCCTTTCTCTAATTTTTCTCTAGTCTAAACTATCTGTTTATCTTTCAGTCCTTGCTTCTGAAGAAAATTTTCACATCCAATATGCCAATAACTTGTTCTTGCAGATTGCAGTGTACAGTTAGCATAATTTTGAAAATGAAGATATTCCTTTAAAAAAAAATCACCATTTTCCAAGGTTATTGTGCAGACATTGACTCAGTCAGTTTACACAAAGCATAACTTTTAAAAAATTATGACTATGTAAATCTTATCTTACCTTCAGGTCTCTGTATACTACAAATCGGTTGTGCATATGTTCAAGGCCCAGCATAATCTCTGCAGCATAAAACCTCATCTCCTTTTCAGAAAACACTCCGTGCTGTGAAAGGTGATAATGTAAATCTCCACCTATAAATAAGAACAGCAGTTAACTGTAAGATTTTGAGTCAATTAAATCATTTCGTACAACTCTACCACTTTGCTCGACTTATTGTTGCACTCACAATTGATACTCTAATCAAAGTAACCTGGTGTAGCTGGTTCTGGTAAAGGAAGAAAGAAAGATTTGCATTTATTTCATGTATTGTCACTTAATGAAGTTGGGTGACATAATAAATTACTCTTCAGAACACTGACTGTTGTTTTGCAGGCAACCATGGAATCAGATGATAAACTGATGAACTGTTTTGATGATGTTGATCAGAGAAAAAATATTGGGCAGAACACAAGAAGAACTACATCCTCTCCTTTAAATAATATTACAAAATCTCTAATTTCACCATGAACCCAAGGAACATGTGATATAAATAAAACAAAGGACTTACAGATGTTGGAGATCTGAAACTAAAGCAGAAATTGCTGGAGAAACTGAAGAAGTTCTTCAGTTCTGATGGCAAGTCACCGGACTCGAAATGTTAACTCTGCTTTCTTCCCACAGATACTGCCAGACCCGCTGAGTTTCACTGGCAATTTCTACTTTTGAACAGGTGGTTAAAGCCTCAGTTACAAATCTCTCACAAAAACAGCAACTCTGGCAAATACAACATTTATGGCTGCATTGGGATATCATTTCTCGATGACAGATTATATTTCTCAAGTCTTTGGGATGCATTGTTAATCCATTATCATCTGGCTCAGAGGTGCAAGTACCACCAATTGAGCCAAGCTCATCTGGGAGTGTTTTAATGTTTTAAATGTGATCAAGAAAGATTTACATTACAGATTTACAATAAAATGATGGCACAGGAGAGATATGCACTAGCTCCATCTATTGATGGCATTACATAAATGGGGATACGGACAGACGTTTATTTACATTGCACTCTGTACAACTAAGAGAATTTTTTTTAATACAGAGGTTTGTCTTGTTGTAGATCAATTCACTATCCATGTCAATGCTTAGATCAGGTTAAAGGAGTAGCTGGAGAAAAGAGAAATAGAAATGGATAATTTCTTATCTGATCGCACCTAAATGCAGAGGCTACGCTCTCATCACTCTCACAAACGGAACGGTGCCAAACCATAGCATTGACTACTCTGTTGGATAGGCTGTGTTCTTGTTTGAATTTCTCTGTAATCTTATGTAAAAGTGGACACGCATGGCAGGAGTGAACAAATACACAAATCACAAAACCATGAAGGCTCAGACTGACCTCCTATTTACTCATGGATGTTAATCCCAGCTGGGACAGCAACTGGTTCACTAGTATCAGCCCAACTTTCCTCAAGTTAAGACAAAGAAAACGCAAGTGTTGTTCTCATGCCTCATTGCTATGCAGAGACCAGTGATCTAGGACAAGCATGCATTATGCCATGCGAGGATCAGTTTGGCCATGATTCCTTCATGATTGAATACCATATTAATATTCACTGTCTACTTATTTTGTACAAGATACTGGAAGGCCATCAATACCTGTTGAATTGTAACCCATTAAGACACAGCATCTCTAAGAGAAGAAATGAGAATTTGAGGGGAAAAACAATAACAAGTTCACATTTAAGAGAGATTTTAACAATGTTCAGTTCTTTAACTGATTACATTGTCTTTATGTACGTACGTGTGCACACGCGCCATTTTTGGATTCATGGTGGTATAGAATACTAAACACAAGTGTTAGCACATTGCACTTTAAGTGAATCTCTCCAATTATAGACTTTCTAACTTCTGGAACACACGGCACCCAGTGGAATGAATGCATTAAAGTTCAAAAAGGAAATGCTAATGCAACAAGAATGATACTAACCTGCTGATCAAAGCAGGGCAACATTACAATGTTCCGTTTGGGTCAAGAATACCGTCAGTGATAAAACAACTTTCCTTCTTTCAATCATCTTTTCATATTTAGAATGTTGTACTCAGTAACTGAGTAATTTTTATGGCAAAACTGTTCATTGTTTTTACCAGCAAGCAGAAAAGAGAATGTCACCTTTTGATGCATTGCTCAGATCAATAATAAAAAGCAAAGTCACAGCCTCTCAGAAAGTAACAGGTCTGTCTTCTTTTGTTAAAAATGGGTCTGGATCTCTTTTAGAAGTTCTGAACAAGAGCCATACTGGACTCAAAACCTTAACTCTGTTTCTTCCCCCACAGATGCTGCCAGACCTGGTGAGTTTCCCGAGCATTATGTTTGTTTCAGATTTCCAGCATCTGCAGTATTTTGCTTATATACTAACCTTAAAATGCTTGATGGGACAATATAAAAAGAGAGATTTACTCTAATTCTAATCTTGGATTTGTTTGATGGGACAGTGCAGGGAAAGTTTCATTGTTCATCTCATTGTGCCAAATACAATCTGATCAGGTTTGATGCTGAATACAGCAAGGATATGAATCACAGTTGGACACCAAATAGATATTCATACAAAATACCGCAGTTAAGAATTCAGAGAGTTTTTAACATTCACTGAATTATTTAAATGAGAAATTAAACATGAAAACAGAGATGGACTCATCTAGACAACAAGAGTTTTAACACATCTCTCCTGTGGATCTAATCTGGGTGTCATCCCAGTGCACAACGATCAAAATATCTTACCGTTCATCAGGTCAAGAATAAAGCACAGTTTGTCAGGAGTGTGGAAAGCATATGTCATACAGACTATAAAAGGGCAGTCCTGCGGAAAGAAGTGACAAAAAGAGGCAACAAATAAGCGATCAGATAAAATTATTACACAATGCAGCAAAACATACTCTAAGTAATAAAATTAAAGAAACAATTTTCCCTTCAGCCTCCTTTTTTTGCAGTAAAATTTTAAACTATCGAACAAGATTTCATTTATTAAATAAAATTTTCCCATGAGTGCAAAAAGATAAAAATCATCAACAAGTCTATGTACTGCTCTGTTTCTTTTGATTGATCTTTTTAGATCAGCTGCATTCTTTCTTAGTGACACACACCATCCCTTAACAAAGGCTTTCTTCCCCACCCTCTCAATTGGGCAACAGCAGATGCATTGGGGAGACTTGGCTAGAATAAAAAAATCAATCTACATTCTGTGGACATAAAATAGCTTCATAAAAACACTACTGGTAAAACATAGATAAAGTCACCCCTCAGCCTCTTCATCATTACCAAGTGATTGCTCAATTCATCAAGTTAGAAGCATCAAATCAAATATTAAATTTTCTGAATTGATGTGGTCCAGTTCTTCTTCACTTTGTTGCTTCAGTTTTAAATATTACACCTTAAAAGATAAAGGACAAATAATACAGCCCGAGCACAAGAACACTGCAGTGGAACCATAAAAAGAAAGAGCATTTTGGAGTTAGGAAGTTTATTGTATCACCTGTAACGGGTGAGCAGGAATAAACAAAATATTGAGGACAAAACACAAATGTGAAACGCAACTGCATCATGATGTAAGGGAGTTATGTGCTAAACTGGAACAGCATGTTTACCATGCAGCAAAGAAAGCTCTGAACACCAACAAGAGACTTGGGGTGGGACATGGAAATATTGGCCATCTGTACAATTTTCAATGTAGGCCAGTCTGATAGCATTGTCTGCTGTTGAACATCATGCATCACAATTCACAATGTTATTGTAAAATATCAACCACTGTGCCACTTTAACAATGGCTGACGACAGACCTTCTCCCACTTGTGGTTCGTTAGAGGACATATTTAACAAGTCCTTGGCAGTAACCTTCAAGGTAAGGGATGGGGCAAAATCAGAAAAAAATGCATCAGGCTAGATACTGACAAGGTTCCCGACTCCTCCCACTTTGCCAGAAATCGTTTCTGTGCAGTGATAGCAACCTTCCCAGCAGCAGGATGCCAATCAAGGCTGCAAAATTGGCAATAATGAAATCATTGAAGGTCGTCATGTGATCTGCTGTGACCGTGCCGGCTTTTCTTTATTGACAACGTCACATGGCCTCCATTCGGTTTCAGATCCTTAGCTATTACAAGAGGCAGCTGAAGGAGTGCTGGAGCCACATAAATTTTAGTTGAAATATAACCATTTAATGATGTAAATGAAAAGCGTAAGGGCATCCATAGGAGAGCTTCAACATGCAACAATTATCTAGAAGCTAGAATAAAGATTCCCAGCATCCAGGGATCTACTGTTTTTGATTGCCACAGCATGCCATTCTAATTGTTTAGGCCTTTGCAGAGTTTTGCAGAGACCTACACATTGAGTAAACAGCAAAAGGAACAAATCCATCACTTAAATTTGTTTAACCAGTTCATACTTTCCACATTAAACAGACAAAGCTAATTTGCACTAAAGTAGTTTCACTGAAACTGAATTCTGTAGAAATCAGCAAAGAAAGTTTGAAGAGCTAAGATTGTAACTTGTTACTTTTTGGGCTTTTGAGAGTGGGGAATTCTTTTCCTGTTTCAGTCTACAATCAAAAATACAGAAAAATAAAAAGATATGGTCTTTATAGATTGTTCGAATATTCCGCACAATGGAGTTCTACTGCCTTCCAAACTACGAGCAAACCTCTGCATTATTGCGTAAACTTTGCAGCTACACTCCAAAGTACTATTAACTTATGCTAATACCTATGCCTCATTGATTTACATAACTATTGTAAAAGATCAATATGGTTGTGTAAAATATATTAAAGTGTAGAAATATTGGAGCATGTCATTAAGAAAATGGTAGTGAGATGTTGGAGAAGAACAGATTTTACATATGGGGAGGGGGTTAACTATAGAAACTTGCATACTAGTCCTGGGTATAAAGATAAAATGCCTAATTATGTCCTTCACTTACAATGTTATTTGTATCTTCTATCCTGTAAGCTCATTGGACAGTGATATGGAAAACATGGAGATGGACCTCTGCCGACGAGCAAAAGGCTTAAAGGAAAATGGAGCACAAGACAGTCTTATTCTACACGAGAAAATTGTCCATTAGTTTCATAGCCAAACAAAAACAAAACAAGGGAAACATGGAATTCGACTGTGAAGACTAATATGAGAAAAGAAACAAGCCATCTTGAGTTACTGAAGTTTTAAAAGTCAAAGGAGTAAGGAAACCAAAATGAAAGTCACTAAAATTGTTATTTGCTGTTGAATTCACAAGGCTCATGTTCCAAATGATCAACAAAGGCAATCAGCACTGCCTATACTTATATGTATAAAATGGCACTTATGTGAAGCACCAAATGTCATGAATATTTATATTCATTCATGGGATATGTGCATCACTGGTTGAACCAGCATTTATTGCCCATCCCTAGTTACCCTTGGGAAGGTGGTGGTAATCACCTCTTGAACAACTGCAGTCCACTTGGTGTACACAGAATGTGATGCAGGGGGTAGGCAGGAACGTAGAATGTAATCAAATCAACCATGAGCTTCTTGAATGGTGCAGCAGCCTTGAAGGGATGAGTTGCCTAGTCCTATTTCATCTGTGCATCTGGCTGCCACATCAGCCATGGCTCAGCTGTTAACTCTCTCACCTCGGAGTCACAAGGTTGTGAGTACAGGTCCTACCTCAGGACCTGAGCACAAAAATCAAAGCTGATGCTTAAGTGCCATACTGAGGGAGGGCTGCACTCAAATAAGAAGCTCATGATGTACATGATGTAGTAGACGGGACCTCAATTTAAGGTGCATGTCAAGGATCCCCTGACACTACTTTTACGGGAAGGAAATTATTACTCATGTCTTTTTCTATATTTATCTTCCAATCAACTTCACAAAAACAGTTAACCTGATCAATATCACATTGCTGTGTGTGGCAGCTTTAAGTGTGAAAATGGATTGCTGTATTTTCTATATTACAGCAGTGACTGCACTGCAAAAGTATTTTTAAGTGTTTTACAGGTTAGAATCTTTTGTCTACTTGAGACACAGCAGAACCAATGCTTCAGCAACTTTCTCGATAACCAGAGCTACATCATTAACATCCAGAAAGTGTTACTATTTAATTCCTTTCTTCTACACCTATTTACTCCAAGAAGCCAAAACATACACGTGGCTATGACATAGAATATTCAACAGTAGCAGGTTCCAACAGATGTATGGGTATTTCTCACCTTTTCTCATTCTTTCAGCCCCAACTCAGTCGGTAGCAGTCTCACTTCTGACTCATAAGGCTGTGGCTTCAAGTCTCACCTCAGAAACATAAGCACAAAGATCTAGGCTGACAGTCCAGCACAGAACTGAAAGAGTACTGCACTACTGGAAGTGTCACCTTTGATTGAGGTGTTAAAACAAGGCCCTGTCTGTTTTTCAGGCAGTATTATTTTGAAGTGTGTCTGAATATCTGAAGATAATCTGAAGAATAAATAGTCTGAAGAAAAAAAGCCAATTTGCCTGAGCTACCAATATTAAAGGATGCTTCAATAAAGTATATCTGCATCTTAGTCTAATCAGTTCACCTTTGGGTTATACGTTATTGGTGTACCAACTTTTGCTGAAATAATCAATTAATTTTTCAGATATGTTATTTACAAACAGAACGGCTATCAAATCAGCAAAAGCATAATCTCCACCCACCTTCAGTGGAGGAAGTAATAAATGCATGGTCATTCTTTCTCTGTTATTTAGTTCCCGTACTGATTGCTTTGCAGTGAGCATGCATGAAAATATTAGCATTGGCCTCCTGATGTCTCACAGCCAAATGATTGTTTAAGATTATCCATGAATGACATTCTTCTGAACAATGCATATGTGGAATTGGACGCCAGCAAACAGTTATTGTCTTGAAGGGAGCCAGGTACCATCTTATCAAAGAAAGTTTACAACCAAAGAGGAAATGGGAAATTGAATCAGAGATAGTAGGAACTGCAGATGCTGGAGA
>NC_063355.1:31136470-31153856 GCF_021869965.1 Rhincodon typus
GTGCAGAGCTGGATGAACACAGCAGGCCAAGCAGCATCATAGGAGCAAAAAGGCTGACGTTTCAAGGCTGACCCTTGAGGGTCTAGGCCCGAAACGTCAGCCTTTTTGCTCCTATGATGCTGCTTGGTCTGTTGTGTTCATCCAGCTCTGCACCTTGTTGTCTAGGAAATGGGAAATTGTTGGGTCTCTGAGGACTCAATTTTTTTCCTTTCTTTCTGCTACATTTGTTTATCAACACTAATTAAAAATGCAATTGTACAACACAGTGATATTTTGTCTGCACTAACTGAGGATTCTAATCACTTTAAAATAGCTTCAATGAAATATGAAAAAATTTGTTGAGAAATTCTCACTTTTATTAAACATGAACTCATGCAATATTCCACCATGGCTCACCTTTTGTTTGGTAATTCTGAATATTTACTTTTCGGCAATTATGGGAAACAGTTTGATCAGACCTAATGCTAGCTACTAAAAGCTTTACAGAGCCACTTTGTTACCAATGAATACAGCTTACTGCAGTGGAGCAATAAAGCACGACACTTAACACAGCAGCAATGCGACAATCATACTGTCATCTACAATTGTTGCCAGTGACTGCACAGTCACCTGGTCAGCGCATTAACACTTAAAACCAGGGCAGGAGAATGAATATGAAACACTGTCTGTAATGGTGCACCCCAAAAACTACATCGTAAGTTTGAAAATACGCAAATTAGGGGTGGATTAAGTTCAATTACATATTCACTCATTTCGCTGGCTGAAAGAACCTCAATAAAGGCACCATCTGTGATATGAAAGTCTAGCTGTATTCTGGAAAGTCAGAAAAGAACGACTTTTGTTTATACAGTGCCTGATCCTAGTCCCAACTCTTCCCAAAATACCTCACCATGAATTAATTACTTTGGATGGAAACTAAATGCAGACATAAGAAGATACAAATTGGGAGCAGGAGTAGGCCATTCAGCTCCTCAAGCTGTTCTGCTATTTAACAAGAGGGTGGCTGTTGTGGCCTCAAATCTAAGTTCCCATCAACTGGCAATAATATGTGACTTCTTTATTAGTAAAGGATCCATCTATCTTTGCCTTAAAAATATTCAATGACCACATCTCTATTGATCTCTGGAAAAAGAGTTCCAAAGACTCTCAACACTGAGGAAAAAAACATCCTCTTCACGTTAGCGTTAAATGGGAGATCTCTTATTTTTAAATGGTTTCCGACTTCAAGTCTTGCCCATAAAGGGAAATGTTCTTTCAGCACCCACGATTAAGCTTGCTTAGGATCTCATTTGTTTCAATAACATCACCTCTCATTCTTCTGAACTGCAATGGATACAGGTGCTGTTTGTTCTTCCTTTCCACAAGATAACCCTCCCCATCCCAGATATCAGTCAAGGGAATCTTCTCTAAACTGCTTCTAACACATTTACATCCTTATTTAAATAAGGACCCCTTTCTGTATTCAGGACTCCAGGTGCAGCATAAAATTCAGTAGGACATCCCTACTTTTATATTGTATATGCTGTGCAATAGACAATATTCCACTTGCCTTCCTAATTACTGGCTGTATCTGCATACTAACGTTTTGTGTTTTATGCACCAGAACACACAGATTCCCCCTATCTCAGAGTTATGCAATTTCTCTTGACTTAAATAAGATGCTGTTTTTTCATTCTTCCTGCCAAATGGACAAGTTTCACACATTATATTCCATCCACTATTTTTTTTGTGCCCACTCATATCATTATCTATATCCCCTTGCAGCAGCTTTGTCTCTGGGTCAGGACTGCAGTCAGGAGAAATCCCAGCTCCAATGTCCCGATCTTTAATAAGCATTCCCTGCACTTTTGATTTTTAGCCCAGTTGAGAGTTGGGCAGGTGATTGGGGAAACAGCGTGTCCTCTAATTTTCCTATCAGCTGAATCTCAACTCTGTATGCAAAGTTTAAAAATAAATATTTAAACAGGAAAGATCCCTCCTGCTGTCACGCCCTCATTCTCTATTCCTCATTCGCTAACCCTGCAGTTGTGTTAAGGCCCCTCATGCCTCCTGTGCCAACCTAACATCATGGCCCCTCAGATCCCATATGCAAATCATGCCATATTCAAAGAATGGCTAAAACAAATACACAATACACAACGGAGAAAACATGTTGCTTAAATTTCTATATTGTAGACTACACTCTATTGTTAAAAGCACAGTGTTATTAGAGTTATGGTCATTAAGACAAATGGAAAGCATTCCAACATGCTCGACTTATGCCTTGTGGATGGTAGACACAGTCACATCAAGTCAAGAGGTGAGTTACTTGCTACAGAATCCCTAGCTTCTGACCTGCTTCTGGGAGTCACAGTATTTATATGGCTGGGTCAATTCAGTATGTAGTAACCCCCAAATTTTGAGGTATCTATACATTCCTTGACAGGTCGATAGCTGTTGGCCATCGCGAAAGATCTTGATAAGTTGGACAATTTCCGGGACATTTTGTAGATGGGGAAACCTCCTTAGGGTATAGGATAGTGGTTTCCTTTGGCTGTGGGATTCAGGAATCCTTTGGGGGATGGTGGGATGTCAGGTGTTCTTGGGACAGTTTAAATATGGAGAAGATTGTTTGTGAGTGGTGCAGGGATACACTAGTATATCCAAGAGAAAAGCACTGAAAAACAATCTGCTGTTACTTGGTCTAATCTCCTACCTCTGGGCGACACATCCATGCATTCCAAGATCCTGTCGCAGTGGAGACAGTCTGTCATTTGAACGGCCAGCTGTCTCTGGGAATTATACACGTGAGAACCTTGGCTAACACCCAATCCCACTTCTGTGAAATGAGTGAGGCTGGGTTCACAGGTGGAATATGTGGCTCCCAGCAAATTTCTGCATTTTAGCCACAGCCCACAAAAATCAAGACCCTTTTCTTCTCTCCACAACTTACATTCCTACCTGCCTTGGTGTCATTGGCAAATTTAGCAACTATACATTTGGTAGGTTGTAATTAATCGAGGTCTCAACACTGATCCCTGTGGCATATCACTTAAAACATCAAAACTAAACCAAAAACGGAACAATTATGCCCACCTTCTTCTTCCTGTTGGTCAACCCGCTAACTATGTTAATATATTAGCCCCCCTACAACATGAACTTTTATTTTGTGTTATGATTGTGGACGTGGCACATTGTTAAATGTCATCTGCAAGTCTAAGTATAGTACATTCACCAAAACCCGAAACAATGACCACCACAACCTATATAAAAAACACCTCAGAACTGACAGCCAGACTACTCAGACCACTAGGAATCATGACAGTACACAAACCGGTAGCCAGACTAAGGCAGCAACTGACCAGGGTTAAAGACCCAATTGATACCACAGACAGGACACATGTGGTTTACAAGATACCATGCGGAGACTGCACAAAACGCTATGTGGGACAAACAGGCAGACAACTAGCAACGCACATCCTCAAACGCCAGCTAGCAACTAAACGACACGACCAGATGTCCTTGGTTTCAATACACACAGCTGAGAAAAACCACACTTTCAATGGGGGCAACACTACTGTCATAGGACTAGCCAAACAGGACAGCCAGGGAATTCTTGGAGGCTTGGCATTCATCCATAGATTCCATCAACAAACACATTGAATTAGACCCGACATACCGGCACCTACTGGAAGCGACAAAAACCAGACCATATAAATTTGAAACTGCACAAGACAACAGTGCTTCACAGGAGGCTCCACAGCACTGAGAACGTCACCTAGTAAAGGGACGAAATGTCTGCTATCAAACCTCCCAGCTCGGTGAACACACCAACATCTACAATCAGCACCCGAGCTACAAATCTTCACTCAAACCCTGAATGCTCTCTTGTTCTGCTTTTCAAGGAAATGTAAAATGTCACTGGTTCTAACAGGTTGGGCTCTAGATGCTGACTTTGCCATCAATACTCTCATCCAGAAAATTAATTTTAAGTCATTTTAGGCCAATATTACGTGCTTCCTCATAGTCTGATCATCGCAGTGTAAATTGGACCTTTGAAAGAAGTTGGCAAATCACTTTCTCTGCACAAGACACATAATACAAAATAACTTTAAAATCAAGGAAAGAGGAATTTAAATATACCAAAGTTAATAACTAAGGAGCTCTGACAATGTCAGGAGAAAATTTCATACAGGCACAGGCAATAAGAGGGGGAGCTTAAGTAGAACTGTACAAACACCAGCCAGACCATAGCTTGAATAACAAGGAGGATAGATTGGTTAGGCTCATTTACTACTGAAAAAAAGCAGCCTGAATGGAGATTGAATCGAAGTGCACACAATTATGAGGGACCTCCATGCAGTGGATAGAACAGATCTATTTCCCTCAGAAGTGAGATGAAAACCAGGGTTATAATGAATAAAACGGAGTGAGAAATTAAATTATTTGTACTGAAAAATTACTGAAAATGCATATCTGTGTAATATGTGACACAGCAATGGCTACAGGAATCTATACAGGGACATAAATTTATTGTAAACACTTGTGTCCAGAACAGCTTTGGAAATTGTTTGGAATCTTCCCAAAATAGAAAGTAACTGATGATATGAGACAATCAGGGTCTACTTCACTGGTGTCTGCCATCTACTTGGTGTTATGATCTTATAGGAGGCAGCAATTAACAGGTCTCCTCTGCTGTACAATTGAGGATGGTAGGCAAGACTGCAACACTTGGAGGATCAATGAACTGGACAGTACGACTAGAATATTAGAAGTTCCACCAAGAGAGGTGAATGCTGCTGAGGCTGACTGGGTCACCAAATGAAGATACTGTTGGATGCCTTCAGAACTATGTATTTTTAAGAAAGGATCAGAGCTAACGAGGCTGACAGGGCTGAAATAAAGAACCATTGTACAGGAATGCTCATAGCCACAGCTGGGGCCATTTCAGCCTTGAACTTTGTCAATGGGAATTTAAGAGGAGGATCAAATGGCCCTGTGACATGCCGCTGGGAAGGTATCATCAAATAGCTGCCCAACTCCAGGCTCAGCAAGAGGTACATCCAATGCCAGGAATGTTTAGTTAGCTTTGGACAAAGATTCTTGAGCAGATCAGTTTGTTGCCCATCTCTATGGTGCAGGGATTACCCTGGCAGACCACCTTTGGAAACGTACCTGGAAACTATCCCAATTCCTGCCCTTCACCTTCCCCTCAATGCCAGTCACCTCCAAGGGGCCAGAAAGATTCTCTACTGTGCCTTAACAAGGTGGATTTGTTTACATGTATTAGCTTTGGAAACAGCAGTCATCTCCTTTCTCATCTATTTCTCAAAAATCTGCACAATGGGGATATACAGACTTTAAAATGTCTCAGTTTCAGATGAAATATCAGTCAAGATAGTAGCTGGGGCACTACAATGATTCTCCATCGCCTAGGAAGGAGGAAAATTAACTCATCCTTCCACTCCCAAATGCTCTTCCAAGACATCTGATACAATAGGAGATGCTGTGGATGATGGATAAAGATCAAATCAGGATCAGCTGAGATGCCTTTTACAGCATAGGCCGAACGTAGACTATTAGTCTATTTAACAAGCCAAAGGTTTTTGGAAGAGAAGCAGAAAATTGAAGATGGATGAATTATTTTCCTGTGCCACCCACGCATCATTTATATACATCATCAAAGCCAGTAGCCTAGGTCAATTTTTCCAATGACACTGCCACACTTATTACGTTCATCTTTCAGCTTATCCCACTACTCCATTAGAAAAGTGTGGGGAAGTGCTTCTCCTCCTGGAGGAACTGAGCAACATACAACAAGGTGGTCACTGGTCCATCAGGCCTTTGAAATATTACTTCTGTTTAATCTGATGCCCTAGCCTTTTGCCTGTAAAACAGCAATTCCATCATCCTCAAATACCTGTCTAACTCTGATTTTAAATTATGTACGAAATCATCTTCCATAACCTCTTCAGGTAGTGGTTACCAGATTGTGACAATCAGTTGTGTATAAAATGTCCTCTCATCTCACCCCTAGAATATTTTCCCAGTGATTTTGAATCAATAACCTCTAGTTATCACACCAAAGATTATTTTGCTCTATCAACATTTATCATCCTTAAAACGTCAATTAGGTTGGCTGATTGGGTCAATCCAAGATAATTTGCACTCCATACTGCACTATACTTGTTTTCCAGTGCATTGCAACATTAGAGATTTTCCAGTTACGCATCCTTAACAAAACTATACTTGTTCTCATTTGTTTAAAAATGCCCTGGGTGAATTGCTGATGTTATGAATAGCAAAAAATAACAGTACTTGGGGAATGTGATATTGTTAGCTCATTGTTATTTGATCTTGAGGCATGAGGGCATAACCTTTCTTTTACTGTGAACATGGCTGTGTGTTACATGGTTGAACGAAGTATGTGGAGTTGAATACAAACTGCTTGTTTCATAAAGGGCACTTTAGAGGCTATGATAACCTCCACTAGATTCAAAGCCAGATTCAAGAGGAGGAAGTAATGCATTCCAAATGATTTATTATCAAGAAAGATAGGAAGAACGTAATTAATTGGCGCTGCAGCAGAATGCATAAGTGTTTTAATTCCATAATAGCACCAGTCAACAAAGTCTGAACAATTCCAAAGCTTCGAGGCAGATGACACTCATATTTGGCTAAAGTAAGATGTGATGTTTATAGCTTTCTTTTTAACCAGTGGCAACTTTCAAAACAAGTACCATCTTCTACAAACAATACGCTTATAAAAACAAAACTGCATCTGAACTCACCCCAGTGCTGACTAGTGACAACATGATTCGCTCATTAAGGGCTAACGTTTCTCCCTGTTTCATCTTGATTCGCTTTTTATCTAAACACTTCATGGCATACCTGAAAGTCACAAGGAAAAGAGGATAATTACACAAATCGTCACGTTACAGATCAAAATGATTCACAAAGAGAAAATGCACAGGACGCAGTATGGATCTATGGATTCAGGCTGGGCAGCCAGGTACAGAATGAAAGCAAAAGAGGTGAAAAGTGAGACTGCAATCAATTTTTTTCATTATTCGCACATACACCCGGACTTCCAACAGAGAGGCAAATTGCCTTCAGTTATGAGCCAAACATAACCCTCCTGGAACAAGATAATACATTATTAAAATAACAATGATTTTTCCCTTGGGTGAGGGGAGTGGAAAAGGACAGGATTGTGGTGGATTTAAAATGGGATGCATGGTACATCAGAGCTGAGTCACTCTTCAAAGCCAGATTTTTGAGTTTTAACATAGCAGTAAAATTCTTGAGACTATCATGATGAATCTTATTGGTGCTTTTGTCAGGTTCCACTTGGATTAACACATTCTGTTTTCGCTGGGAGATCATGTTGTGGCTGTACAGGACATGGGTGAGGCCACTTTTGGAATACTGCATTCAATTCTGGTCCCCCTGCTATAGAAAGGATGCTGTGAAACTCAAAAGGGATCAGAAACGATTTACAAGGATGTTGCCTGGATTGGAGGGTTTGAGCTTTTGGGAGAAGCTAAATAGCCTGGGACGGTTTTCCCTAGAGGATCAGAGGCTGAGCAGTGACCTTATAGAAGTTTATGAAATCATGAGGGGCATGGATAGGGTGAATAGTCAAGGTCTTGAGAGCGGTGTGTGTATGGAATGAGCCACCAGAGGAAGTGGTGGAGGCTGGTACAATTACTACATTTAAAATGCATCTTGATGGGTATATGCATAGGAAGGTTTAGAGGGATATGGGCCAAGTGCTGGCAAATAGGACTAGATATCTGGTCAGCTTGGACAAGTTGGACCAAAGGGTCTGTTTCTATGCTGTACATTTCTTTGATTCTATGACAACACTGAGGCATAAGGGAAACAGTGAAAATATGGATTCTGCATACTGAAGTATGTAACATATTGTATCCCCAGTGTCAGGGCAGCAACTTCTTGACTCTACTTTGAAAGAATGTACATGAGAGACAATACTGACACATTTTGAGATACTAACTGAAACAGAAGCAGTTAATCCACATCAAATTCAATCACAATTGCAAGACGAAGGAATATAGATGTTAAAAAATGGCAATGAATATCATAAATGCTGTCAGGTTTTTTCACAAAAACAGTGTTTAAAACTTGGATTACAAACCTGAGTATGATGATGGAGGTACTATTGCTGGAATTGTTAAAGAAGTTGGATGCTGTTCTTTGGTGGATTGCAGTTTTTCTATAAGCCTCAATCAAATTGGATGAATAAACTCCCTCATCACTATTTTAGTTTTTGAATTTTATAAATGTAGTAGAAAAAACACATTCATCTTCATTGTTTTTATGAAAGGACACACTGCCAGTGGTTATTAAAAGGCACAATTGATTTTTTTAAAAAAGCTCATTCATAAGCGGTTTTCAATTTTTAAATAGCTCATATTTTCTCATTGATTTATCTATCTTTAATTGAATGCTAGGCTACTATTGAAACTCAAGCGCTATCAGGGCAAATTATCTAATTTAGTTGCAACAGAGTTGATTTTTTAAAAATAAATACAAGCACAGATCTTCTGATCTCCAGATAGTTGAAGACAGACACACACTGAAAGAATATTCTGGTACATTGACTATGCAATAATTGATCAGGATGTCTGAACATCTGACAGGCAATTACACTGCATCTGGAACTCTCCAAAACAGGTCCCTAAATATGAATGTAAGGCAGAGACTTTAGAGGATTCTGACTCCATTACCTTAATAGTTAGCCAGAAAAAATTACTCATAAAAACTTGCTTCAACCCGCGACTAACTGCACCACTGATAACCCAATAAGTCACTGACACCTCCCCTCTCCACAGACACCTTAGCAACACCCCACACCACCCTCAACACCTGATCCACCTGACCCATTTACTCACCTCCTGCACCCTCCCCACTTTCCCACTTACTCATTCATCAATCTGCCACTTTACCCCTCTCACTCAATCACTTGCCACCTCACTTATTCACCCACATGTCTACCCACTCAACCACCTAACACCTTACATTAATCACCTGTCACCCTACCCACTCAGACACTTACCATACACAGACTCTCTTTTGGTAGCTTTTAAAGAGCTTTTGGGATCTTTAAACATTTCACTTTCTAGAATTTGGTAGATATTGCCATACAAAAAGGTATGGCTTGATGCAAACACTGACCCTGTGATGGGTAAATTCCTAACCAGTTTCCTATGATGGAATGCTGGCTGTAAAAATCAGTAAAAATGGGATTTACCTCAGTCATGTCTGATCTGATGGTAATTGGAAGACCGGGACTCCAGTTTCTAATTCAGTTTTATTTTCGTGAACAATAATGACAAAAATACTACAGGTTGCAAAATCATGGACCTTGGATACATGATACTTTTGTCCCATAATCAGGAAATAAAACCCATTTAGCAGGATTTTCAGGGAGTAGGCAGAAAGTATTGAAATCAGTTTGCACTTTAACTAAAATTGTTACCATCCTCAACTGTAGAACAGTTGTCCAGATGCCTCACTGGCAAAGATCCTCCTCAGCCTGAAACACAAGATGTTCCATGCTTCCAACCTCCTTCTCACTCTTTAAACTGAAAACTCAGGATGATCTTACAGATGTTCCCATCAATGCCCCTGGTTTAAATCTATGGAGACTAAAACAGGTCTTCATTCTCTTAATTATTTTTCAATTTTCTCTTCCCTATCCCATTTCCAAGTTAGCTTCCCACAACTATACTCTGTTACCCATTTGGAATTGCCATTTAATGTGGAAAAAAGTATATCTACATAAAGAGAAGCATAAATGTCTCATGTACATTCTTACTGATCACTCTGAGACAAGGTACTGGGTAGGGCTCAATCTGAGACTATTTTTTCCGCACAAAGTATAATTTACAAAATGTGGCAATATGTTTCAGGGTGCTGAATCCCATTTTTCATGAAATGATATAAATTATTTATATAATTTAGAAAAATTACAAGACTGTACCTCAAGATAAATGCTCAGTTAACACTGAATTAAAAATTGGAAGCTTAATTCAATAATATTGATTTATTTTGTCGGCTTCAACTTCTTATCATACATCTACATAAAATTCATAGATGTTCAAATTTTGCTGGTTTCAATATTAACTAAGTTGCTAAATAGAAGATGTTGAATCACGGAGTTAGGGTTGGCAACAGCAAGGATCACTGTCTGTAAAATTCTAAGTATGTCATCCTTTGTGCCTTTGTTCACACATAGGTTGATGGTTAGAAGGTAGTAGTCACATGTGTGCACCAGGCCTATGAACAGATTTTTCTTTTGACTCCTCAGATGAGCATTAGCCAAAGCTGCTTGGAGAGAATAAACGTCAAGATCTGTATGCAACAGCTTTGCTGCATGTGGTAATCTGTGCGTTATCCTATGGGTGACAATTTGACCATCCTGAATGCAATACACTTGGGTCCCTACACTATTTAGTGTGGGAAACACTTTGGCCTGTATATTTAATGCACACCAACCAACATATTAATCTGTAAATAGTAATTTCAGCCTGGATGTTATCCACTCACAAAAAAAATGTCCACTTATTATCTTCCATGTAATAGTATACAAATTATAGTGTAGCTTGTACATTGATGTAATGAAATAGAACTCAAGTTCTTGGAAATAAATAGTGAATGTAGGAATAAAATTACATTTTTCCAGTATCAGCCTTCCTGCATCCATAAACCTCGCCGAATCCTCCCCTTCCGATTATACGATGCACACTGAAGTCATTCATTGTTAGCTGCAAAATAAATGAAATGCCATAACTCCTGTGCACTGATTAGCAGAAATTGACACATTGTTCAGACATTTTTTATTTAAGTGAATTTGGACTTATCCTTTCAGAGATATTACATCTTGCAATAATACCCTAAGACAGTGTTTGCTACTGTAATAGGCAGTATTATCATTGTATTGTCACAGGAAGTGATATAAAGTGGGATATTACTTCCTATTTAATGTACAGGATATTACTTCAACAAGTGTCATGGGATGGAAAGTATTATTGCAGGACAGGATAGAGAACAGAGGCTGTTGTTACAAAAAGAGGCACAAGGTTTGCAGTGATAATGTGGGACACACAAACATTCAATAATCCAAGAAGTGCTTTTTTTAAAAAAAAAAAAATCAGCGTATGAGGGGGTAACAAATGAATTAATTATTAGGAATAATTTGTGATTTTTGCTGATTTCTACAGCTGCCGTGGCAGTAAGACCAAGTTTTGATCACTGTACAATTTTACCATCACTTGAATATACTCCCACTTCCACATGTTTCAATAAATACAAATATTAATCCATGTAGCTTTCATTAGTGCTAACAGATTTACTGCAAAACCAAATATGCCAGAGTCAGATGTACATATAATTAGATTTCCATTGGTTTACATAGGGCGATATAGTTACAACTCAATGGGGGAAAAAAATCTACACTTACACTGTTGCAATTTTTCCTTTTCCTTTTTACTTGCCCTACAGAATTATAGTCGTTGGATCACTTAATGGAGTAACAGACTGAGGCAATACGTAAAATGTACAAGAATCCAGTGATGAGAAACTTCAGTTGAGGATAGATTGGAGAGGTTGGGAATGTTCTCCTTGGAGTGAAGAAGGCTAAGAGAGAATCAATCTGATAGAAGTCTTCAAAATCATGAGGGGTCTGGATAGAGTAGATTGGGAGAAACAGTTCCTATTCATAAAAGGTTCAAGAGCAACAGGGCACAGAATTGAAATTTACAAATGTGATGGCAGAAAAATCTTTTTCACACAAAAAGGGGTTCAGGTATGGAATACACTGCCTGGAAGTGTAATGAAGACAAGTTTAATTGAGTAATTTAAGAAATCATTAAATGATTATTTAAACAGAAACAATGTGCAAGGATAGTGGGATAAAGCAGAATTGCACTAAGCCTTCATGCTCATTTGGAGAGCAGTTGCAGAAACAATGTGCCAAATGACCCCCTTCTACGCCATAGCACTTCTGCGAGTTTGAATGTTATGGAGTGAATTATTTATGTAATTAATAATAGGGGATTTATAAAACACATGTATTATCAGAATCAGTGGCATACAAAGCTTGTACAGAAAAAAAAAGTTAAAGAATATTGAATATTAGCAAATTATACAACATGGGATAACAGAGTGAATCAGTGATCCAACTCAAGATGTTTATGTGCTGTACACTATTTATCGATATTAGTGCAATTGTATCACATTTGCTAAAGCATTAGATTTGCTCAGTTAACAGAATTCCTGCTTCTTGTATCAGAGAAACGTGGTTTCAAGGCATACAAACTGATTTTAGACATTTTTTTAAAGATACAACAATAACAGTAGTTCTTTTTCCATAATACTTACCATTGATGTTTGTAGCACCAAGAGAGACTGTTACACAATAGTATGTTCTAATCTGAACGTTATTCTAAGGATGTTATTCTAACTTGTGTGCTGCCTTGACTGTAGACTATTTAGCGTGCAACATATTTTGGCTTGTGTTTTATCCTGTACTTACAGCATGCTAGGCAACATGTTAATCTGCAAGTAGTCATCGACCACAGAGTAGAAACCAAAAATATTGTCTTCTTTGCCTTGTCCATCCAAACCACACTGGCATGAGATTTTCATTCATAAAATCATTCAATTAATTAGCTGCAGAATGTTGCTCGAACAGACAACCGGAACCAGAGGGCTGAGAAATTGCCTTGAATCTGTTAGCACTAGATTTGTATGCATTTTGCACAATTTCTCAGCAATTTTCCATCACTCCCTCTTCTCAATAGAGCACTTAAGCTGGACTATTTCAGCAGCACCATCCCCTTCTCCGTTTCTCAATGTTATGAACCTAGACAATAATTGACAGTAGGTGAGTATTGTAAATATGATATCTTTTTTCTTTTGTTCACACTGAGGTAAATATTTTGAAGGTGGTAGTCACAGAAGGGTCTAGGCCCGAAACGCCAGCCTTCCTGCTCCTCTGATGCTGCTTGGCCTGCTGTGTTCATCCAGCTCTACACCTTGTATGTGACTAAGAGATAACATGTGCCAGGACTATAGGCAGATCATTCTTTTTTTTCACTCCTTAAATGGGCATTAGCCAAAGCTGCTTGGAAAGAAAAAAAGTTTCAAGACTGGTATGCAACAGCTTTACAGCCTGTTCTAACCTGTGTGCTATTCTGTGGGTGACTCTCCAGCTCATGTGCTACCCTGAAAGTAATGCACTCTGGTCTCTATACCATTTACTGTGGATCACACTTTGGCCCTTGTATAATCCTGTATTTAATGCATGCTAGCCAACATATTAATCTGCAAGAAGCAGTTCTAGACTGGACATATCATTTACATGGCCTGAAATACACCTTGAATGTTCACTTTAACTTAAGGGTGTCTCTGGTAACTCGATATTAAGTAGTAGGCTCCTACTCTCTGACAGACCAATTCAAATCAAATCAGTTGTGCATCTATAATTGAGTTATAAGTAAAGACCGTAAGTCCATAAGAAATAGAAACAGGAGCAGGCTGTTTGGCCCCTCAAGCTCGCTCTGCCATGCATTATGATCTTTCCTGCCCGAACCCCATAACCCTTGATTCCCCTACTGATTAAGAAAATATTGATCACAACCTTAAATATACACAAGAACTCTTTGCCACAGAGAGCTGTGGGGGCAGAATTTCAGGGACTCTCAACCATCTGAGAGAAGGAATTCCTCATCGTCTCAGTCTCAAATCGGCATTCCTTTATTCTGAGACTACGTCCTCTGGTCCTAGACTCTCCTATAAGGAACAACATCCTCTCAGCATTTAAACTGTCAAGCCCCTTAAGAATCTTATATGTTTCAATGAGATCACGTCTCATTCTTCTACTTTTCGAAAAGTAGAATCCCAACCTTTCCTTATAAGACAATCCCTCCGTACCAAGGATCATCCTAGTGAACATTCTCTGAATTGCCTCCAATGAAATGATATATTTCCTTAAATAAGGTGACCAAAACTGTTCACAGAACTCCAGATGTGGTCTCAACAGCACCTTGTAGGATTGCAGTAAGACTTCCCTGCTCTTACACTCCAAACCCCTTGAAATAAGCACCAACATTCCATTAGCCATACTATTACACATCCCACTAACATTTCATAAAGTATTTGAGGTTTATTGTGAAGTACTTACTAAAAGGGTTAAATGATAAACTAATTAGTGCCAGCTCCTCTTAACAAAAGTAAATATTATCCTGGAAAAAATTATGCTTGATGCATTTCAACAATTATTCCATCATAGACGTGAATGCATTTCTCTCGAAGGAAAACTGAGCAGGACTTGCCTGCTGCTGTAGTGGAGATGTGTTAGGCTATCCTTGAATAATATCTGGCTTGTGAGGTCCATGTATTGCCCCAATTCTGCATTTGCTGTGCATTGAGATTCTGCACTGTTATAATGCAGCTATAATGATCATAGCATCCCTACAGTGCGAAAAGAGGTCATTTGGCCTGTTAAGTCTGCATTAATCCTCCAAACCACCACCACCACCACCCTATTCCCGTAACCCCGCACTTACCATGGCTAAACCAATTAGATTACACATTCATGGACACGATGGGCAATTTAGTATGGCCAATCCATCTAGCCCTGTACATCTTTGGGCTGTGCGAGGAAACCACAGTATCCAAAGGAAATCCAAGCAGACACAGCGAGAATATGCAAACTCCACATACACAATCAGCTAAAGCTGCAATTAAACCTGGGTCCCTGGTGCTGTGAGGCAGCTGTGCGAAACATTGAGCCACCGTGCCACCATTCTAAACAGTCTTCTGAAAATTATTCCCAGCTTCTCATTGTTTTCCAACCACTTAGCTGAAGAAATATGGCTTTCAGCATCATTCCTTTGTAAGTGGTGTCTCCTGCTTCATTTCCAAAATTCACCAATTATGTTCAAAATAGTCCTCAAAGTGACATGCCAATTGATAACATAGCGATGAAAAGCTTAACACATCCAACATCCGATGTTGTCAGGAAACAGCTGACCATTGGCTGATTACTTTGTTCATCAAGAGTTCTTAGCTATCATCAAAGGATAGCCATCAATTTTGAGTGGTTCTGGTTTATATGACAGTGTTAAAGTGCATTACAAGATGCAGACTTTTACTGCTCAAACAAGTTACACTTGATCATGTGGTGCCAGCTCTTCAATTCAAAGTACTTAGCCATAAAGCTAATTATAAAGCCCAAGACGAGGTTTGTATGACTATCATTAGCAGGAACTTAATGGGAAATCATATGGCCATTGACTATGCTACCTCTACATCAAAACTCATAAACAAACTGAAAACACAGGGTTTGTTGGCCATCATTCAGTAAGTAGATTACTGCTACGGGTATTGTGAAAGAAACTGGAGATGTGAAGTGTATAGAAAAGGCTTTAAATAAAATTGAATGCTCTTCACAGCATTCAACAGATACTGTGAAAGTAGATTATGATTCAGCGTTTTGTTAAGATAAGAGGATCATTAGAGAGATGAAACAGGATCAGTGGATTTCATTCACGTGCAAGGGTGCTCAATTACACAAAAATCATCCTAATTTATATGTCAATCGGATAATGTTGTCTCTATTTATGGTTTAAAGCGTCTCTTTGGGCAAATCAATAAATCCTGTAATCTTGAAACAAAATTCTGTAAAGTTACTCTCCAAGCCTGGAACGAGAACTAGATACTCAACTAAATGAGCTGTAGTGGGCATCTGTTTGCTGGAAACTGCAAAATCACCGAGTGAATGTTTGGGTAAAATTTCAATAAAGCAATCCATTCGGACAGACAATATTCATGACCTCAGATTTTATGGTATTCCTGGTATATATTATTCAAGAGTTGAAACTTGTCTGGTGTCTAATGATCAACCGGTGCCTATCGTCTTTGGGGATGGGTTTGGATGGTAAGAAGAGTTGTGTTCTAGGCATTTGAACAAATGATGGATCATTTGTGAACTCTCTGTGGCAAACTCAGCAATGCGAACCAAACACAAAGAATGCTGGAGAAACTCATCAGGTCAGGCAGCATCTGGCCAGTCAGAGTCACACAGCACAAAACATGCCCTTCAGCCCAGCTCACCAGCACTGACCTATATACACTAATCCCCCTTTCCAGCACTTGGCCCATAACCTTTCAGTAGCCAGAGTTCCAAAGAACAGTCATATCGGAATTGAAGTGTCAACTCTGTTTCTCTTTTTCCACAGTTTCTGCCAGACCTGCTGAGTTTCAACAGCATTCTCTGTGTTTATTTCAGTTTTCTAACATTTACAGCATTGTACCTTTATTTGAGTCAGTAATGTGACTCTTGAACAGGGCAGGTATACAATTAACAATTGTAGCTGTAGCTAGCTGGTCCTGAAGAAACTGTATCCCACCATACTATGTTGTATGGACATTTTGTTGATACTAAAGGCAATAAAGACAGAGCTATTCATGCTAATTAAAGGATATAAATTGGATTTGTTAAGTTGAAAAATTCCAAGATAATTATCAATCTGACACTTCCTGTAAACAGGAGGAAGTTGCATCTGGAAGGAGCTTGAAATAAAGAAGTTCAAATTCAGCCCAGAACAATTCTAAGATGCTACTCAAAAATAAACAGCACAAATGGCACATAATAAAATACTGGACAGCATGGTGGCTCAGTGGTTAGCACAGCTGCCATACTAGGGATCCAGGATCAATTCCAGTCTTGGGTCTGTGTGGAGATTGCACATTATTCCATGTCTGGGTTTCCACCAGGTGCTCCAGTTTCCTCCCACAGTCCACTGATGTGCAGGTTATGTGAACTGGCCATGCTGAACTGCCCTGTAGTATCTAAGGATGTGTAGGGTAGATGCATTAGCTGTGTTAAATGCAAGATTACAAGGATAGGGAGGGGGGCTGGGTCTAGTGGGATGGTCTTTGGAGTGTCGGTGCAGACTCAGTGGACCAAACAGCCACTTTCTACAGTGTAGGGATTCTATGATTCTATAAATTAGCACTGTAGAAAAGAATTATGTGTTTGTATGACTCCTTATCACGTCACTCAATGTCCTAAATCATTTTATGTCCGATGAATTACTTTGATGTATAGTCGCTAATGCTGTGTAGACAAACAAGTCAGACAATTAGCTTACAGTAAGATCCTGTGAGGAGAAATCTGATAAACAATCTAATAATTTGTTGCTGAAGAAGATGAATTTTCTTTAGGACTCCCTGCTCCTCTTTTCATGATGTCAGGAAATCTTTAATATCCAAACGAACAAGTAGATGAGATAACAAGGTGTAGAGCTGGATGAACACAGCAGGCCAAGCAGCATCAGAGGAGCAGGAAGGCTGACGTTTCGGGCCTAGACCCTTC
>NC_063355.1:31154256-31169109 GCF_021869965.1 Rhincodon typus
GGGTGTAGGCCCGAAACGTCAGCCTTCCTGCTCCTCTGATGCTGCTTGGCCTGCTGTGTTCATCCAGCTCTACACCTTGTTATCTCAGATTCTCCAGCATCTGCAGTTCCTACTATCTCTCAAGTAGATGAGATGTCAGTTTAGTAACTTATCTAAAGGATGGACAGCATAAATCTTACATAATCTAAGTACATCCATCACTTTTATACTGGACCACAAACTAACAGTGTCACTAACTCACAAGTCAAACTTTCAGAGCTGCAAGTCATGAATCCAATGCAAAAAAACATTTGCACCATATTTTAACAACATTACAAATGACTCAAAAGCAGACAATATACTTACATGGATATTTAGTTCTACATTCTTCCATTGGCAGAACCTAGTGAACCTGTCACTGTAAAAAAAAATCAAAGACAAGACTTGGTGAGAAATCCCTGGATCACAGCAGACCAGCTGTTGAAATTGTGATGTTGAGGCACAAAACCCATAAAGGTAAATTATATCTCAGATGGAAGAAAATCCTGGTTGTGCTTCCAATATTCTTCCCTTCTCTCTTGTGGATATTGACAATTGCTAGAGGACTCCACAACTATCATTACCTCACTGGTAACTTGCCACAAATAAGATCTTCATACATGACCCAGGCAGCGAGTGGCACCAGGCATCATTCATAGAGGGCATCCTAGCCAAGCCCAATACTTTCCCCCTCTACTGGTAACACATGCACTATTCCGGGGTGCACCAGACCGAAAAGAACCTTGCTTGATTGTATTTTAACTGTATCAACTTAGTTCTGAAGATGACTGTAACATAACGGCTGTCCCAACTAATAACAGATCATTGTCCACCTTATATTTCCAAATCAACACTGCACGATTTTTCGCTTATAAAATCATTCAAGCAGTTAGCTACAGAATGTTGCTTGACCAGACAAGTGAGAAGAACCAGAGGGATTAGAAATTGCCTTGAATCTGTTAGCATTAGGTTTGTATGTACTTTGCATAATTTCTCAGCAATTTTATATCATTACCCTTTCTTTCCTTCAGGAGATGACTCAAACTAGACTATTTCAGCAGGTATAATTCTCTGTCTGCTACTTTCCTCTTTCTTATGAACCTGGACATTAATTGACAGTAGGTGAGTGCAGTCAAATCCTTTCTTCACGCTCAAATTTCCACAATATTTATAACTTGCTACCATACATCTGAGTTATACAGCACAGAAACAGACTCTTCGGTCCAACTCTTCCATGCTGACCAAGTCCCATCTGCCAACATTTGGCCTATATCCCTCCAAAGCCTTCCTATTCATATACCAATACAGATGTCTTTTAAATGGTGTAATTGTACCTGCCTCCGCCACTTCCTCTAGCAGCTCGTTCCATACATGCACCTCCCCCCCAACTGTGTGAAAAAGTGACCCCTCAGGTCCTTTTTAAATCTTTCCTCCCTCACTTTAACCCTGTGCCCTCTAGTTTTGGACCCCCCACACCAGGGAAAAGACCTTGGCTATTCATCCTATCCATGCCCCTCAATTTTATAAACCTCTTTGAGGTCACCTCTCAGCCTCCAATGCTCCAACGAAAAATAGCTCCAGACTATTCAGCCTCTTCCTATAACTCAAAACCTCCAGTCTCGGCAACATGCTTTAAATCTTTTCTGTACCTTCTCAAGTTTAACAACATTCTTCCTACAGAAAGGCCACCAGAATTGTACACAGTATTCCAAAAGAGGCCTCACCAATGTCCTGTAAAGCCGCAGCATGACATTGCAACTCCTACACTGAATGTTTTTTTTCATTGTACACGACACCACCAATTTTGGCATCATCTGCAAACTTACTAACCATGACTCCTATATTGAAATCCAAATCATTTACATAAAATGACGAAAGGCAGTGGACCCAGCACTGATCCTTGTGACACATCATTGGTCACAGGCCTCTAGTCCAAAAATCAACCCTCTACCACCACCCTCTGCCTCCTACCTTCAAGCTAATTGGCTTGCTCCCCCAGATCCCATGTGATCTAACCTTGTTAACCAGTCTACCATGCAGAACCTTGTGGAACGCTTTGCTGAAGTGCACAGCTCAGCGTAACGAACACTTGCACAACAGCAACCATGTTATAACAAGCAGTCACATAGCATGTACCCTGACATACACAAACAGCACTGGTACAGCACATACCCAAATATGAACAGCTTTGGCACAATATCAATCATGTTATATCAACAGTCACATAATATATACCCTGATAAACAGCACTGGCACACATATTCTATGATATACGTAGTTTTTGCACAGTGTAGCCCATTATCAGGAAGCACTTACACAGCACAAAATCTCTTTTATAAACAGCATTTTCATAAGATATCTTTTCATAAACAGCATTCATATAGGTACATCTTTCCAATAAGAACATTCACATAATAAGTGGAATTTTAGCACAGCACATAACTTTCAATGAACAAATTTCACACATTGTTAGCCTTGAACATTTGTTGCAACAGTCTCAATAAACACCATATACCTAACAGTGAGTTCTGTAAAGAGAGTACACTTGAACTGAACCTACCTCTCTATAAATTTCTGAAAAATTTTTCCCCGTAGGCTTTCACAGATCTCTTCTATGTATGGCTAATAGAAAGAAATAAGAAATAAAAATTGATAATGAACAAGCTGCTGGAGCAGTAATGTCTACAGGTTACATTCATATGGTAGGAGGTGGCTGTACATTTGTGAAACTCCATAATAGACCACAATTACTTACACTTTTGTAAAGAATACTGGACTTCCAAATCTGCAGTTGCATCCCTATAGCTTAGAAATAAACCTTTACGAACTTGATGGATATTGCACAACATGATGCATAATGTTTTAAAACATGTGAATGTGGACTGGATGTTCTGCCAGCTTTCAGATGCGGATGGTACACACTTTACCATAAAGGAGGAAAAGTGATAATGCGGAGAAATGTTTACTCATAGCTCCTCTCCTGAACTGGAAATTTTCCAGGAACTGATCCCACCATTTAAGCCTTTTGGATAGTGAAAGTTGTATGACGTGAGAGAAGGAAGAAGTAAAGATAACAAAACATATAAAACTTGGGCAAGAGGAAGCACAATTATAAGTACAAACTAAACAAGAACTGTAGCCCATTTTAACGATGTGTTTTTGTTATTCAGTGGACTGTTGTAGCATTATAAGAATGTAGGCATTATAAAAATGTAGAAACTCTTACGAACAGGAGTAGGCCCAACAAATATGTAACACGCGTCAGCAATAACAGGTTTGTCACCCAAAGTCAGTTCACTTATTCCCCCATACCCCTTTCTCACTGCAGGAGAGGACAACTTATAATAGGGCAGAGAGAGCCCAAAGGATGCTTGTCATCAGTGTCCTCACCCCTACAAGGACAGAGTACCGTCCTTTGCAGGAGAAGATAGAAACCACATCTGCAGGAACACAGAGACACCCGCATCCTGCCAAACAAGTAAATACCACTCTGCATGCCACTGCCACTCTCCCATTAATCTCACTCACTCTCAATCACTGCATATCACTTCTGACCAGTGACATCTTCTCTCGTGTTATTTTGCTGGTTTTGCTAGTTTTCCCATAACAGGGCATGGAAAGATCTCTGAGGAGAACAGTACCAAGGCCTTATAAGAACACAAGAACTAGGAGCAGGAGTAGGCCATCTGGCCCCTCGAGCCTGCCCCGCCATTTAATAAGATCATAGCTGATCTTTTTGAGACTCAGCTCCACTTACCCGCCCACTCACCATAACTCTTAATTCCTTTACTGTTCAAAACTTTATCTAGCCTTGTCTTAAAAACATTCAGTGAGGTAGCTTCAACCGCTTCACTGGGCAGGGAATTCCACAGATTCACAACCCTTTGGGTGAAGAAGTTCCTCCTGACCTCAGTCCTACATCTGCTTCCCTTTATTTTGAGGCGATGCCCTCTAGTCCTCGTTGCACCTGCTAACGGAAACAACCTCCCTGCCTCCACTTTATCTATTCCCTTCATAATCTTATATGTTTCTATAAGATCTCCCCTCATTCTTCTGAATTCCAATGAGTATAATCCCAGTCTACTCAGTCTCTCCTCATAATCCAACCTTCTCAACTCTGGAATCAACCGAGTGAATCTCCTCTACACCCCCTCCAGTGCTAGTATATCTCTTCTCAAGTAAGGAGACCAAAACTGCACACAGTACTCCAGGTGTGGCCTCACCAGGACTGTATACAGCTGCAGCATAGCCTCCCTGTTTTTAAACTCCATCCCTCTAGCAATGGCAGACAAAATTCCACTTGCCTTTTTAATTACCTGCTGCACCTGCAATCCTACTTTTAGTGATTCATGCACAAGGACACCCAAGTCCCTCTGCACAGCAGCGTGCTGCAATTTTTTGCCATTTAAAACATAGTCCATTTTCCTGTTATTCCTACCAAAATGGATGACCTCACACTTATCAACATTGTACTCCATCTGCCAGACCTTTGCCCACTCACTTAGACTATCTATATCCCTCTGCAGACTTTCAGTGTCTTCTGCACACTTTGCTCTATCACTCATCTTAGTGTCATCTGCAAATTTTGACACACCACACTTAGTCCCCAACTCCAAATCATCTATATGTAAATTGTAAACAATTGCGGTCCCAACACTGATCCCTGAGGCACACCACTAGCCACTGACTGCCAACCAGAAAAACACCCATTTACCCCTACTCTTTGCTTTCTACTGGTCAACCAATCCTCTATCCATGCCAATACATTACCTGTAATATCGTGGAACTTTATCTTATGTAGCAGCCTTTGGTGTGGCACCTTGTCAAATGCCTTCTGGAAATCCAGATACACCACATCCACAGGTTCCCCACTGTCCACCATGCAAGTAATGTCCTCAAAGAATTCCACCAAATTAGTTAAACATGACCTACCCTTCATGAACCCATGCTGGGTGTCTCCAATGGGACAATTAATATCCAGATGTCTTGCTATTTCTTCCTTAATGATAGATTCAAGCATTTTCCCCACTACCGAAGTTAAGCTAACTGGCCTATAGTTACCTGCTTTTTGTCTACTTCCTTTTTAAAACAGTGGCGTCACATTGGCTGTTTTCCAATCTGCGGGAACCACCCCAGAGTCCAGTGAATTTTGGTAAATAATTACTAGTGGATTTGCTATTTCCCCTATCACCTCTTTTAGTACCCTGGGATGCATTTCATCAGGGCCAGGAGACTTGTCTACCTTTAGCCCCATTAGCTTGTCCAGCACTGCCTCCTTAGTGATAATGATAGTTTCTAGGTCCTCACCTGCTATAACCTTCTTGCCATTAGTTTTCGGCAGGTTATTTGTGTCTTCCACTGTGAAGACTGACACGAAATAACTGTTTAATGTCTTGGCTATTTCCTCATTCCCAGTTATTAAATTGGTCCTTTAGAGGATGAGAAGGCCAATGTTTACCTTCGCCACTCTTTTACGATTTACATATTTACAGAAACTTTTGCTGCCTGTTTTTATATTCTGAGCTAGGTCACTCTCATAATCTATCTTACTTTTCTTTATAATTTTTTTGTGTCTTTCTGTTGGCCTTTAAAGATTTCCCAGTCTACTAGTTTCCCACTACACTTTGCTTTTTTGTATGTGTTTTTTTTCAATCTGATACTTTCCTTTATTTCCTTAGACATCCATGGTGGCTCTCTCTTTTCCTACTGTTCTTCCTTATCACTGGAATATACTTCTGCTGAGCACTGTGAAAAATCGTTTTGAAAGTCCTCCACTGTTCCTCAATTGACCCACCATAAAGTTTTTGTTGCCGTTCTACCTTAGCTAACTCCTCCCTCATTCCTTCATAGTCTTCTTTGTTTAAGCACAGGACATAGCTACTGGATTTAAACTTCTCACGCTCCATCTGTATCTTAAATTCGATCATACTGTGATCACTCCTTCCGAGAGGATCCCTAACTGTGAGATCATTAATTATTCCTGTCTCATTACACAGGACTAGATCTAGGATAGCTTGCTCCCTCGTAGGTTCCATTACATATTGTTCAAGGAAGTTATCGCGGATGCATTCTACGAACCCCTCCTCAAGGCTGCCATGACCGACCTGGTTTGACCAATCAATATGTAGATTAAAATCCCCCATGATAATTGCTGTACCATTTTTACATGCATTAGCTATTTCTATGTTAATTGCCTGCCCCACCACAATGTCATTATTTGGTGGCCTATAGACCACACCTATCAGTGACCTCTTTTCCCTGCTATTCCTAATTTCCACCCAAATGGATTCAACGTTTTGTTCAGTAGAACCTATATCATCTCTCACTACCGCCCTGATATCATCCTTAAAAATCAGAGCAACACCACCTCCCTTGCCTTCCTGTCTGTCTTTCTGAACAGTTTGATACCCCTGGATATTTAACTCCCAGTCATGACCATCCTGTAAGCATGTCTCTGTAATGGCCACTAAATCATACCCATTTGCCATCATTTGGCCGTCAACTCATCCACCTTGTTTCGAATGCTCTGAGCATTCAGATAAAGTGTTCTTATGCCAGTTTTTGCACCTTCTTTTTGGGTCCTATTACCTCCATTACTAACAGCTCTATAGGATGCATCAACAAGGCTGTCTCCCGCATCCCCATCAGCCAAGATACTGACATCTCATAGTGAACCTTCATCATAGAGAGGGTGGATATGCAATCTGGCAGAGGAAGAAATGGCAAAGCACCTGGCTCTCAGAGAAATGCCAGAGAACAGTCAACTGCTCAGCCCCAGGCAGGCTGTGAGTGAGTTCTCAGAAATGCACAGACATGCCTAGAACCCCATTGGGTCCCTATACAGCTTGCCGACTGTATTAGCCACATTCCTGGAATTGCCACTTTGAAGCCAATGGACAGACTGTGACCCATGCCCTGGACTACAGAGGCAACAACCCAGTGACCGGAAACACCCCAGCCAGCCCAGTGACCATAACCAATGACCTTGACCGGTAATGGGAGGCTGCTTTTAAATTATCCCCTGACTGACAGGTGCATCCATGACGTGCTGCCAGGTGCATGCCGTGTCTTTGCCGCATAGGCTGCTGGCACATGGAGCAGGCGTGAGATTGAGGTACCACACGACCTTTCAACAAGACGTATGCCCCCAAGACAACATCGTCAACATAAGCAGCAAGGCAAACTGATTGGCCGTCTGACTCCATTAATTGGTAAGGCCAAGACAAGACAAGGCAGGAATGTTGTCAGCAATCAGGCAAGCACTAACTAAGCAAGTGCTAGGAAGGCAAGCTAATATCCCCAATATGCAGCCTGGTCCAATCTGCAAGCTGGTGCCTGTCCCTGCGTGCCAATGTGCCCACTGTAGCCTTTCAATGTTAAATGCTGGCACATCCTGCAATGCACGTTTATGCATGCAGAGGCACTTCCAGTGCATACTTGATGTGCAAGGATGGTGATGATGGGTTAAAAGAGGGCAGATACCAATGTCTATGGATAAGAAATGCATGGGCCTGGTGCCAGAGGATCACATCTTTGGCTGCAGCTTGGCCAGAGGCAACAGAGATATTACTTGGAGCAACAGACGAGCTGAATTACTTGCTCTGGTTTCCTTGTCAAGACTTCCTGCTGTCTAGCTTGTTCTTGGCGAGCTTGGTAAGATGGGAGCATTAACAAAGCATGTTGGGCTGTTAACAATGTATTTAACAGTCAATATTGAGCATCAATTGATGTCTTGGGGCTACCTAGTGAGAATCTCATCATGATACTTGTGAAAAGGATAAAAGATGGAGCAGCATGATCTTGATGTCAACTGCCTTGCCGCAATTGTACAATTCTGCCACACGTCTCATCATCGCCAACATAGTTCAGACATGTATAAAATTCTGCCCAGTGTCTTTGTATGCAATGCACGAACAACAAGCAGGAGTAGGCTATGCATCCCTCTGTCATTCAATAGGATCATGGGTGATCTGATTGTAACCTCAAAACATTATTCCACTCCCATGTTTAACAAGATTCTATCTACCTCAGCTTTAATAACAGCCGAAGACTCTGCTTCCACCAGCTTTTCATGAAGAAAGAACTGTAAAGACTCATGCCCCTCATGGAGAGAGAAAAAAAAAATCACCTCAACTGTTTTAAATGGATGACCCCTGATTTTTAAATAGCTACCCCATATTCTGGATTCTCTCCTAAGAGAGAACATCCCCTCCACTTATATCCAGTCAAGACATTTCAGGAGTTGCCTCTTACTCTTCTAAGTGCCACTGGATATAAGCATGGCCTTTGCAACCTTTCCTTATTCGACAAACCTCTCTGTCTAGATAGTAGTCTAGTAAACCTTCTCTCAACTGTACCAATGTACTTATATCCCTCTGTAAAGAAGTTGACAAGTATGGTGCACAGTACTCCAGATGTGGGGTCACCAGTGCTGTGCATAAATGAAGCATAACTTCCCAAAACAACCTCCCAAATTTCTTTATCTTTTTAAACATTTCCATTAGCTCATATCTTAACCATATAAACTCAAAGGAATACAGTATCACATTATAAGTCTTAATGCCACCTTGTCTAAATGCTGCCCCGTAGATAAGCAAATACTGTCTCAAAGGTGAGATCATATAACATAGTTTATTGTCATTAGAACAAAATATCAAATGTCACATAAGGATCCTTTACATCAGAAGTACTGAATGCACTGAGCCTATGTGGCTTCCAAAGTTGCCTTTTATCTTTAGGCAGATGGGTCATACAGACATTTTCTAATTGTGCCTTAATTCACGCCAAATTCCACTCACCAAATATTTCTGTGTTCATTGGCTCCTCGCCAAGCAATGGCTTGACGTTAGATTTGAAAACAGTGAAGAGCTATTTATCTGAGGCTTCTGCCCTCCTTATCTCTCTGAACTTCTCCAAACCCACAGCCCTCTAAAATATCTGCATTCATCTAGTTTCCTGAGTATTCCTGATTTAATTTTTCCACCACTGCCAGCTGTGTCTTCAGGTGCATGCTCCCTAAGCTTTGCAAATTCTCCTTCCTTCTACCTCATGCCCTGCTTTAAGATACTCCTTAAAACAAACTCTTTGACTAAGCTTTAGATCAACTGACCTATTCATCTTCTAATGGCCCTTGCTGTCATAGATCATAGAATCCCTACAGTGTAGAAACAGGCCCTTCGGCCCAACAAATGCACACCCATCCTCAGAGCATCCCACCCAGACTCATCCCCCTATAACCCACCTAATCTACACATCCCTGAACACTATGGGCAATTTAGCATGGTCAATCCACCTAGCCCGCACATCTTTGGATTGTGGGAGGAAACCGGAGAACCCGGAGGAAACCCATGCATACACGGGGAGAATGCGCAAAACTCCACACAAACAGTTGCCAGAGGGTGGAATTGAACCCGAGTCCCTGGCGCTGTGAGGCAGCAGTGCTAACCACTGAGCCACTGTGCCACCCCTAAACATTATGCACCTGTGGTGAATAGCAGAGGATGGTTTTGGTCTTGTGAAGAACACCAGGATGTTTTATTACTTTTGAAAGGTACTGTATAAAATGTGTCACTGTTGTAATCAGGACCTACCTGAAAGAGACTCGGAGGCACCTGCTTCTTGGCCAAATGGGTTTGCACATGATCCACAGCTTGCTTGGTGAAAGGCTACAAAAGCAGTGAATCTACATTAGCACCTTATCATATCAATACATCTAAAAACCTTTTGTATGAAATTAATTTTCCAACATTCATGCTTTCAGTTGGCTTATGTCAACTGCATATTAACCGAGTTTAAAACCATATTCAGGGAGTGGACATGAACTCTTGATTCACTTGTGCTCCTGCATTTAGGAACATACTTAAATTGTGGTATTTGGGTTTGGAGGTGCAAATCTGTAATGAGTATTTCTGTAAATAATAGCTCCAGTTTAAATCCTTCAGCACCTGGCTATCTGGAGTGGAACTACTAATGCAAACTTTATGTCTCGTTGGTACCAATTCACGGTTCCAATGGAAATAAACATGCACTGTTTATTTCCTCAAGCACTTTCAAAATGTTGAAAACTTCCTTTAGATTCCTATTACCTAAGCTGTTCCAAAGAATAAATTCTTAGCTTGTCAAGTCTGTCTTTGTAACTATGGCCTCTCACTCCAAGGTACACTCAAGCAAATATATGGTACATCTTTACTGTAGCTCCACATTTTCTATAATTGCATGCAAATTATATTTCTAGCGAATATCTTGATATCTCTATATTGAACTTTGATACCTGGAACTGGGCTGGGGGAAGTGGAGTGAGTATGTGTGCATGTTGTGTGAGAGGTGTGTGGGGCGGGGGCGGTGGTTTGTCCGTGGAGTAGACTAATGCTGCACTTCACACCTTACTGCCGTTCAAGGCAAGGCTGAGGGTCTCAGGTGTCATTTCAAGACTGTAGAATGCCAGTGAACAGAAGCCAGCCTTGGACTGTGGCTAATGGTACAGTGGTTCACAAGGATAATATTGGGGATCAGATCAGAGCATTGGTGAACAATCGAATCTTGGGTCAGTACAAATAGATCATGAGATTCTGTGTTGGAAATCAATGCTGAGGTTGCAGGAAGCATCATGGGGTTCCAAAACTCCATCCTCCAATGCATGGTATAAATGCAGGCCCTGATACGGCATATTTTATATGTGGAACTATAAATCCTGTACCTGATACAAATGCAGAAATCAAATTCTCATTACTGGTGCAAATGTTGTCAAATCTGTGGGGCTTCAAAACAAAAGGTAGCAAACTCACATGTGAACAGGACAGTAATTCTTTCATTATATATTTATCGTAGATCTGTCGACTTCGACACAAACGATCCTCTTCTGAGTCTAGCTTTTCATAGTCTTTGATCTGAAATGTAAAAATATTTCTAATTACAATAACGTTGTTTAAACTGAACATTTTTAATCTTATAGATTATTTAGTTCACATTGCATTTGACTATTTTCACAAGAATACCAGAAGATCACTTTTGACAAGGTAACCAGCAACCTGAAAAGGCTAATATTTTGTTTTTTTTTCCCCCTGTGGCATTAATTGGTGAAAACTTAAACTGCCTAAGTATAAACAAAGTACTGTTTTCTCAAGGCCTTTGAGGAGTTTTAATTTTAAAAACATCAGTGAAAACTGGATAATTTATACACATACAAATTCTCACAGTAGTAACAAAAACAGAAGTTGCTGGAAAAGCTCAGCAGGTCTGGCAGCATCTGTGAAGAAAAAAAAAATCAGAGTTAACGTTTCGGGTCGAGATGTTGCCAGACCTGCTGAGCTTTTCCACCAACTTCTGTTTTTGTTTCTGATTTACAGCATCCGCAGTTCTTTCGGTTCTCACAGTAGTAGTACTTCACGACATAGCTATTGATAAACATACAACTAAAATGCAACAGAGGCCACATTGCACAGCGGAGAGATAAGATTGAAGACATTATATCCTGCACTGCAGGAAAGCAAAGCTCAGATTAGAAAAGCACATCCTAGGCTGGAAATGAAAACAGCTTTGGAAACCAGTAGACAGCATTCCTCACACAATGTAGTAACAACCTCAAGTAACCTTAGAGCCAAATGGCACTAACAGAGAGAAACATATTCACTTCTAACATAAATTCAACACTTGAAGTAAATTCTCAGTTATTTGGCGAGCTTTGATCTGGTGAACTGGAATTGATTTCAATGGAATAAACTGTGGTGGGTTCAAAAATACACTGGCAGATTACATCTGCAACAGTGATAGTGACATTTTAATTTTTTTTAATATATCTTTCATACCATTTGTAAAACCCAAATTACTTTTGCAGCCAAATTGCCTCAAATACTTACACAAAAGAAAAATAATGTGAATGCTGGAAGAGTGGAATTTTAAAAAATGCTGGAGAAACTCAGAGCATCTGGCAGTATCTGTGGCGAAAATAGGAGTTAACGTTTCTAGTCCAGAATGACTCTTCTTCAGAAATTCACAGTCATACTGGACTTAAAACATTCACATTGTTCCTTTCCCCAGAGATGCAAGGAGACCTGCTGGGTTTCTCCAGCACTTTCTGTTTTTATTGGATCAAATATTTCACAGATTAACTGCTCCAAAATGATTGTACTCCATTTTCTCCTAGCTTACATAGATATATACACAGCATACAATCTGCAAGCTGTCTTTTGCTAGGCGTGATAGCCTAATATCTCAGAGTCCTGGTGTACCAAATTCCTCTCATGTTGCAGTACATCCAATTCTCCAGCCAGAAAGCAAAGATCAAAACCTGAGCAATCAGACCATTTAACTACAGACTAATTGGTGCCTCAATTTTTAGACAACATTCCCTTTTTCCCTTCTAATGCAGTCTCTGGCAAGGCCAGCAAGTATTGAAAAAAAGAATTAAAAGCTATTAAAAAGAAATTCAAAGATTTATCTCTCTTAAAGTAGCCAATTACATTTACTATTTAATTATTTCTCTTAGTAGTCCTTTAGAGCTCTATTCATGCACTTACACCGCCTTGTCAACTAAACCTAGAAAGTACACAAAATTAGATCAGTTACATGCCCTGCAGATATAACCAACACCTCATTTACAGTATTCCAGACATTTGAAACTAAAACATTCTGCCCTTGGAACCTACCAGAAATGCAATATCATGAACAGCAAGAGGGCTTACTTAGCTAAAGAGCTGGAGGCATGACATTGCCAGTTATTCTTTAATTAATTATACACATGTTTTCCGAGTATGAAGGAAGCTTTGGAATTGAAAAAGTTGTCAATTCATAATTTTGTCTGAGAACAGGCCATGTATGTCACATTTCTATACATGAAGTGATGTAAATGTTAGATATATTGCCCATGAGGCCACCTGCAAATTAGTAAAGAAATTGGAGGCTACTTTGCTAAAAGTTAATGGAAAGATACACAAAATCTTGACAAGTAGCTTAAATACTGAACAGAAATCAGACAGAATTCAGGAGAGTATTGTTACACCTGAGTTTGTCCCAGGAAAGAGAACAAACCTTGAAGATTTCATAAGATAAGGAAACTCCTGGACGGGAATACAGAAATTAGTGCTACGATTATACAATACATCTCCATAAACTATGATATTAAATTGACAGTGTTTATTTATTTTCTCTTCATATGTGCAAGGAAGTTCATTTCTGTTTTGAAATGTAAAATTTTGTTGCATAGTTCTGTGGATTCACAGAATCATAAAAATGTTACTGTGCAGGAGGCAGTGATTCAGCCCAACATGAGGGCAGCTTGGTGGCTCAGTGGTTAGCACTGCTGGGGATCTGCGTTTGATTCCACCCTTGGGTGACTATCTGTGTGGAGTTTGCACATTCTCCACGTGTCTGCATGGGTTTCTTCCAGATGGTCCAATTTCCTCCCACAGTCCAAAGAGGTGCAGGTTAGGTGGACTGGCCATGCTAAACTGCCCAGAGTGTTCAGGGTTGTGCAAGCCAGGTAGATTAGCCATGGGAAATGCACGGTTACAGGGATACAATAAGGGTGCTTTTTGGAGGGTCTGTGTAGACTCAATGGGCCAATTGTCCTGCTTCCACACTGTAGGGATTCTATGACTGCATAGCTATCTAAGTATTTTAAGTTGGTGCCACTTCCTGCCTTCTCCCTATACTCCTGGACATCATTTGTATTTAAATAATCATCCAATATCCTCTTTTGAACCTCAAGTGAATCTGTCTCCACCACATATCCAGTCGCTCATTCCTGATTCTAACTACTTGCCATGTGAATTTTTCTTCTCACCTGGCATTTTCTTCTTTTACAAAACAAAGTTTAAAACTATCTTCTGGCTCTCAATCCATTTACGAATAGAAACAGTTTCCCGTATCTACCCTGTCCAGACTCCTCAATTTTGAAATCTTAGGCACTGAAATAAATTGGCTGATCTGTAATTGCTGAGCAGATCATTAAAATATTTTTTGAAATGGGCGAAATGTTTCCAATTCTCCTGCACCACCCCCAAATCCAGGGAAGATTGAAAAATAATTGTTAATGCCTCTGTAATTTTTACTCTCACTTCCTTTAATATCCTTGGATGCATCTCATCTGGTCTCAGTGCCTTTCAACTTTAAGCGTCAACAGCTCATCCAATTTCACCTTCTGGTCAACCTAAACCTTTCTCACAGCAGGATTTCATACTCTGTCACCATGGTTTGGGTAACGTCTGCCTTGTAGGCAAAGACAGACGCAATGTATTCATTTTAAACAAATTAGTCATGCCTTTTGCCTCCAAATGTAAATCCCCTTTGTTTTCCCTTATACACTGACTACTCCGTCTATCAAACTCCACTATTGATTCACTTGAACAGAAACTGAAATTTCCTTCCATGTTAGAAGCCAGTCTTTTCTTAATCTTTCTTTGCTTCTTGTACTTGCTTTTTTACCTCTCTTCTGAGTTCAGTTTGGTTCTTAATTTTAATTACTTTCGGACATCTGCCATAAACACAGTTTTTCTTTTTCAACTTAACTTCTATCTCTGTTGACATCTGGGAGTTATGAATTTGTTTGTTCTACCTTTCCCTTTTGAGGGAATATACCTTGACTGTGCTAGAGCCGTCTCTGATTGGAGGGTAGCATGTTGTTCAGGTATTGCTTTTCCCATCAATCTTTGGTTTCAGACTATTCAGTATATCACTGTTCTTGGCCCACTGAAGTCTGTTCCCTGGATTGACCAGCATCATTTTCTACCATCATCCTGAAACTTAAAAGTATAGTGGGAATAACAAGGTGTAGAGCTGGATGAACACAGCAGGCCAAGCAGCATCAGAGGAGCAGGAAAGCTGACGTTTCGGGTCTGG
>NC_063355.1:31179109-31199804 GCF_021869965.1 Rhincodon typus
TGCTTGGCCTGCTGTGTTCATCCAGCTCCAGACTTGTTCCACTAATGGATTTTGTGGATAAATGTGCATGAGCCATACAGATCAAAAGATCCCAGCTTTTGTACTGTTGTTTGAGGACTAATCTCTTAGTGCTTTTCCTTAACAAGGGGGGAGAAACAAAAAATCAGCCAGGATTCCCACGCTATTTCAGTGACTTCTGCCACAATGTGCATAAGTGTAGATGACAAGGCCAGCACAGGGCTCAGCTCCGATTTCCCCAAAGATTAGCTGTGGTTAGATTTTTATTTCAATTTCAATGAATTCTTCTTATCAAGGTGGGAATATCAATGCTGAGGAATGGATCACTTTCCATTTCAGGTACCCAGCATCACGATCACTCACTTCCAGGTAATACATGACACCATTAGGTGCAGAGTAATGGCCTATTGCTTTGGCCCAATATGCCTCAGCACCAGAACAATATCTAATGCTACACTTCCCCTTATAAGATAAAAATGTTATTAGTTAAGTGAGTTTGCAGAATTCATACAAAATTAAGATGTGTGTTGAAGATTAAATGGAGACTGCTCAAGTTTAGTTTACACAAGACTCTTGTGGTCAACACGCAGTACAGATTTTCATCCAATTAATCTAGCCTGAACAAAAACTGAAGTCACAGAAATAGGAAATCAAAGATCACCTCCAGTGCCAAGAGGTGATAGAAAAGAAAAAATGGACTATTAGGAAGTATAGTTGGGATGATCCAACGTGAAATTAAAAAAATGTCTTTTCATAATAATTTAATTGGGTCTCATCCAGAAAAAAAGGTAGAATATTAGCAACTCAGTTTTTAAACATAATACTAAACATAAGATAAGAACACTCATATCTTACTGCTGCCAGTAAGATCCCAGCTAAATTTCTCCCAATTAACAATATGCTGCTGGTGCTGGGAAGATAGCTTAGACTGGTCTTATTCTGCTTCTGACAAAATTGCTGGAGGAGGGAATGCATTATGGAATAGCCAAAATACAGATTTTCTAAAATTCCTCATACCTGCTTCCCAACAGCTGTAAAGATTCTGCTCAATGTGTCCAGTTCTAACTCCCTTATTTGTGATGAAGTGGAGGATCCAGACAAGGTTCAGAGGAGAATCACTAGATTAATAACTTGTTCAAAATACATTATTTATTATGATGGACTTAGACAATTTGTTCTTTTACTATAGGTAAGTGCCGATTTTATGACATGAGAGGTGGGGCCCTGTCCACAAGGGTAGATTGTTTGTATTCAGTAGTTTAGGAACCAATGGAAATTATACAACTAACCCCAGGAACTCAATTTTAACCAACTTCTCTGAAAAGAAGTCCTTCAAAATCTTTTCTCCCTGAAATGACACTAGAATATTTTTAAAAAAAAAATTTATCACGTTTGTGCCTTTCCTAGGAAATGACATGACTGCTGTTGTTGAGAGCGCATTAGGGGCTATAATATTTTGCTGTAGCACGATGGAATTGGGTGGACTTGATTGACTAGCTGACATTTCTCTGTTCGCCTTTTTAAATGATCTAACCAAATGCATTATCCACTTCTCCGCTCAATATAATCCAGATTATATAATATTTAATCCAACAGGACATGGAAACACACTTTTACAAAAACATTTGAACTAAAGCTTCAGGCACATGTTCAAGATCTGATAAAGTAACAGTCTCCATGTTTTAGGCATGCAATGTAACACAAATGCATTTGTTTAGCTGACCTTGCCAGGTGCCATGCTGGAACACAAGATCCATGAAGCTTGTTGGGAGTGTGGCATGGGCATGTTCGTTTGTGGCAGCCATTTTGTCCGAAGAATTTCTTTTTGAAACAGACTCTTAAGAGACTAAGGCATACCAACAAGAGGAAGCCTTATGAATGATCTATACTACAACTTAACTTGCCTATCTTTGTTCCATACCTTGAAATCCTTACGTGCTAAAAGAAATCAGTTTTGACAATTTCAATTAAGTGCTGATCTTTTGCTACAAAGTCACATTCACAGCCTCTCTCTAAAATCCCTCGATTCCTTCAGTCCCAAAATCACTCACTCAGTTTTGCACGTATACAAAACACCCTCTCGGATGGACAATTCCAACGATTCATAACCTTCTCAATGAAGAAGGTTCTCCTAGTTCTCATTCATACATGGTCAAACGCTTATCCTGAGATTAAGACCCTGAGTTCAATATTTGCCAGCCAGGTAACTTACCTCTTCATAAAACTTCAACTGGGGAACAGCTTCATCTATTTCATTCAGACAAAAATCTTTAAACAGCAAAAATCCTGAAAAACAAAAAGCAAGAAATATTAATATTTGAGGAATTGTACAGATCTCCATGGTGTACAAATTACTGTTGCTGATAGCATCATAAATATGCCTAATGCACTTGTACTGAAGAGTTTCTTCTTTCTATTTTAACAGGTTGTTAAGGTTATTTTAAATGAGTTAGTGGCTCTGCACATCCAGAAATTCTGTTCACGCTAGCAGTGGAGGATGTGCATTCAGCTGCCTAGGCCTTAAACTCTGGATCCATTGCTAATTAAGCATTTGGTCACCTTCTCTAATTTGTTTTATGTGGTCAATTGTCAGAGAGTGTCTGATTAACATTTCTGTGAAGCACTCAGTACATTTTATTGCATTAAGGTGCGATACAGCTACGAGCTACTAATAAAATAGTAATGGACAAGGGGTCGGAGATAGGATTCAGAATTTGATACATATAGACTATGCATTCGCATGGTAACCTCACCAGCATAACTTCCTCTCGTGTGCTTCTGAAAGAATGTTTTAAATGCACAGCAGTTCTTGCCTTATTCAATGACTGAATCCTAAATGTTTGTGTTGATGGTTTTCTATATTTTATTTTTATTCATGGCAAGTGGGCATCACTGGCTAAGCCAGCACTTATTGTCTATCCCCACATGCCCTTGAAGAAGATGGTAGTGAGCCATGTTCTTCAGTCACTGCAGTCAATACAGTAGAGGTACACTGGCAGTGCTATTAACATCAAAGTTCTTGAAGGAACAGCAAAATAGTTCTAAATCAGATTGGTGTATGGCTTGAAGGGGAACTTGCAGATTTTGATTGTCAAGCTAAACAAGCTACTTTAAAACGTCTATCTTTCAAAGTTTGGTAAAAATCTAAAAAAGCAGTAACTGTTGCAGCAAGTCAAATAAAATAAAATGAAAAGAACGATCGTAGCAGGCTAAAACTATTAGATACCAATGTTTAAGCACCTGAAATCAATTTTTACTGGTCAAACGGTGGAAGTAACTCATTGAGGAAGAACATCAGCTGATTATATGTTCTATCATGTGATGGAAGGCATAGTTTTCAAAAGGAATGATCTGACGAATAAAAAGGACTTGCTGGCAGGTGGGGTGGGCGAAAGAGATGAAATGAACATGGAGGAGGGAAGAGGGTGTTTGAACATTCTTCCTGCTTTTGGCACCGAGAGAAGGATCTGCTGTTCTCCAGGAAGTTTGTTTGCAAGTCAAACCTCAGTATGTACACCATCACAGTCATGTTTCTGCCCCACCCTAGTGCTGCAGGCAATGAAGAGGTATAGTATTGCTTTATTTGTTAGTTAAACTTCAATAAATGCCTTTTCCACTGAAAAAAGAATTTATGATTTAGGTTATTTTAAGGAGTGAAATAATCTTGGTGTTCACCAACAGAGCCCATAGTCACTGTGATTCCTCAAGCAGAACACAGTTTTCCTTCTTACTCCATCAAAACTCCATTTCTAAAACTCCTATTAAAATCACCTCAGAGATAGCAGGAACTGCAGATGCTGGAGAATCTGAGGTAACAAGGTGCAGAGCTGGATGATCACAGCAGGCCAAGCAGCATCAGAGGAGCAGGAAGGCTGACGTTTCGGGCCTAGACCCTTCTTCAAAAAATTTTCTGGTGAATTCACCCTGGTGAATCATATAGTACAGAAGAGGTTGTTCGGTCCATCAAGTCTGCACCAAAAAAACTACTCGAAATCCACACTAGTCCCTTTTTCAGCTCTTGGCCCATAACCTGGAATGTTATGACATTCCAAGTGCTCAGCCAAATACTTTATAAAAGTTGTGAGCTTTCCTGCCTCAACCACCCTCCCAGGCCCAGATACCCACCTCCTCTAAATGAAAACATTTTTTCTTCAAATTCCCTCTATACCTTCTGACTTTCACCTTAGAATTGTCTCCTTGTTATCGACCCTTCAACTAAGGAGAACAGCTGCTTGCTGTCCACCCTGTCCATTCCCCTCATAACGTTATACACTTTCTCAGCTTTCTCCACTATAAAGAAAACAACCTGACCTTACCCAGCCTCTCCTCATAGCTAAACTGCCCCATCGCAGGCAACACCCTGCTCTACCTCCTCTGCACCTCCTCCAGTGCAACCATACCCTTCTCATAGTGTGATGACCAGAACTGCACACAGTACTCCGGCAGTGACCTAACCAAAGTTAGGTACAGGTCCAACATGACCTCCCTGATTTTATAATCTATGCTATAACTGCTGAAGACAAGTGTCCTAGTGTGCCTTTTCCATTACCTTATTAACCGGTCCTGCTGCCTTCAGGGATCTATGTTTAAATCCCTCAATTCATCTGAGCTTCCTAGTGTCCTGCCATTCATTGAATACTCCCTTGCCTTGTTACATCTTCCAAGGTATATCACCTCACATTTTTCAGGGTTAAATTCCATCTGCCACTGATCTGCACATCTGACAAATCCATCTATATCCTCCTGTACAAAAACAAATTTACTGGAAAAGCTCAGCAGGTCTGGCAACATCTGTGAAGAAAAAAAAATGAGTTAATGTTTCCAGTGACCCTTCCTCAGAACTCAGATGCTGCCAGACCTGCTGAGCTTTCTCAGCAACTTTGCTTTTGTTCCTGATCCACAGCATCTGCAGTTCTTTCTGTTTTTATGTCCTCCTGTAACCTATTTCTTCCTCAGTGTTAACTGCCTAGCCAATCTTCACGTCATCTGCAAACTTTCTCAAAAGTACCCACATTTTCTTCTATTGTTAATATATATATTACAAACAAATGCTATAATTTTTCTGATGCATTAATAGCTTTTGCATAGAAAGGCTTGTAAAATACTATGTTGCTGGAAATCTGAAACAAGCAGAATACTGGAGAAACTCAGCAGTCTGGTACCATCCGTGGAGGGAAGCTCTTCTGAAGAGTCATGCTTGTCTCAAAATACTAACTCTGTTCTTCTCTCTACAAATGCTGAATGCTGCCAGATCTGCCGAGTTTCTCCAATATCTTTTCCATATTGAGAGTACTCAGAAGTGTACATATTACTCTAACATCAACTAACCAATGCATTATATTGGAGTTGGGTGAGGTTAGTTAGCTCAGTTGGCTGGATGCAAAGTGACACCAATATTTCAATTCCCACACTGGCTGAAACTACCATGAAGGACTCTCCTTCTCAACATCTCCCATCTCCTGTGGCATGGTGACCCTCAGGTTAAATCACCACCAGTCATCTCTCTCTAATGAGAGAGCAGCCCTATAGTTCTCTGTGACTATAGTGACTTTACCTTTTATATAAATTAACTTTCATTTATTTACTTTTGTACTCAATATCTGAGACTTCTAAAACTTCAATTTCTATTTGCCTTTAGATGGCTTCACCTACTGCATTCCTACTTTTCACAGATTTGAATCCATCACTGTCTCTCCATTGACTCCCTTTTGGGTGCCCATCAATTATATGTTGGTTTTCTTTATTCCATCTCCTAAGCCATATTACATCTCACTAAATGAAATTAAGCCATTCATCTCTATTAACATCTAACTTCCTGAATTACTTACTCTTTGTCACTAAAATTCCTACGTTTTTGTTGCATAATTTTCCAGATTATGTTCCCTATATTCAAACTCAAATCATCTTTATCAACATACTACTAAAACGGTTCTAGAATTTTTCTTGAACTAAACCCCATCAATCTTTTTCCAGTCCAAAAACCATCTATTTGCCCTTTTTCTTTGTTTACAATCCACCAGCCTTTCTTCAAACAGCATTAACACAGTTCTTCTTGCACACAAGGCATCCTGCAATCATTAGAACACTTTCTCTGCCTCTCATGCATATTACAGCCTTTTACAGTCTTCCCATGTAGAATGACGAAAACAATAAAAAAAATGCTTCACAGGATGCCACCCACACCCAATCAACAAACACGTTCATCCTCCAAAAATTCAAATGCCCAGAAGTAATCTGCACACCTGTCATCAACCGGACACAATGCAAGGTTAGCTAAAGAGGAAACACCACAGAAAAACAGTATGAAAATCAGCCACAGTAGAGCATAATAGTATAGTTACATTGTTCCATTAGAAAATCACAAGGAAGTAAAATGTTGGTTCCCTGTTTTCACAATAGGCTGATGGAATCTGACACCTAAACTCATTCTGGGAGTTAACCAGATTATTCAAAAATGGGAAGTTTGAAAATGAACCTCAAGAAACAGCAGCATAAGATAGGTTAATTGGACAGTTAGTGTGATCAGATTAAGCATAAGGAAGAACCTTACCACAGATCAGCAGAACAAAAACAAAACAAGCTGATCTCAGTATATCTTGTTGTCAATGTTTCTGACTTGACTTTTTGCCAACTAAGCTGATTATATTGCCTCTCAAGGGTGTATATATCTATCATTGACATTTTCAAATATGTTACAGAACAACAACGGGAAAAAAAGTAATATCGATGCCAATATGCCACCAAAACAAGAACCTTGCTTATGTGAATACAGGTTGACGTGATATTCTCAGTTCAGAAACTCAAATTTCTCCCACCATAGGTGATGAAACTGGAGCGAACACCATCTTACCTAAGTGTTGCATAATTTACGATGGTCTCAACCAGACACAGTATAAAAAATCTTTAATTACATGGGTAACACTTTCAACATTTCAAACCTGCATATTAGGAAAATTGCGTATTGTTCACCATTACTATCGTTGTTAAAAACAAGACTAAGCAATGGGGCAGGCTGTTATAACATTACAATATCATACAGGAGAGGGAGATCTAAGGTAGACCATTAATCCAGAGTCAGGCTATCATTTTCAACAAGCATTTCATGGTAATGTTATTGTTTCTGAAGAATTATAAATCCAGGCTGCAAAAGTGCTTAATCCAATAAAGTAATGCTTTTTTTTTCTGCGTGATAGTCTTCCACAGTGATATGGTAAGGGATGGGGGCCGTGTAACACTAAGGTACTAACCAATGCACGAAAGGTTCTGGTTTCACTGTGACAGATTAATATGATAGCATCAACACTTGAAAAACACTTGAAACACTATCCCACAATTGAAAACAGATAAGTTTTATTCTCCTTCAGGTCCATACTTGCCTTCATTTTTGAGTGAGTCAGTAGGGACTCCAATTCTGAAATAATTATGCGAACACCCTGAAGATGGGCTTATTCCCATCTGGATATATTTCAACTCAATGAGTTGGCACTGGGATTACTAATTAAATGATGAGCACACCGAACCTGCTACACAGGGAGAAAGATTTTCATTTTGCACGTGTACCATTTCGCTACACAGTCAGATATAGCAGTTAGTTTGGCACAAGCCAAGCAGTCAGACAGATAGAGGCACAGGCATAAATTGTTAGCCAAGTGCAGATAGATGAGAAAAATGGTACACAGGTTGAGAAACAGATACAGATACAGATACAATCATGGGCACTGACAAGCAGAAACCTTCTGAAACCTACAATCAATGAGAACACCCCCTTTAGCTCACATTATTCTGCCCTGGTAGCCTCCTTATGACAATATATCATGCACACAGTGAAATTAACATGCCTCAATGGCTAGCACTATACTTTGGTGCTGATGGCTAATGAAATGAGGAAGAAAAAATACCTCAATGGGGTCACTACATCCCTGGAAGGGAATATATGAACTTGAAAGATTATCTGAGACTAAAAGAATCAAAAGATATAGGACTAAGACGGGAAAGTTGAGTTGAGGTAGAAATTCATCTTTAGTTCTATTAAACAACAGGGCAGACTCGAGGGACTTATGATCTACCCTGCTTCCTTGTCTTACGATTTTCGGAGTTGCTCAGTGACACATAGATCTTAATGCACCTAATATCATTTCTCTGTCAAAAATCTGTTTTATTTTGTCTCTTAAAATTTCCTTTTCACCAAATTAAAGTGATGATTTTGCATCAGTGCAGCTTTGAAGGTGGTCACAGGATGGTGTGTGACACTCAGCTTGTTGAGATCCAATTTTCACCTCAGGCACCATCAACCTGACCAAAGTAGGACAGGGAGCATTGCATATCGATTGAAGTAATTAGCTCACATCCTACTGTAATTTGAAGACCTCCAGCAACTTAAAATAGGCATGAGAATTATTTTTGTGTTACAGAAAGATTAAAGAAGTGACATATGTCCAAGTACATGTAGAACTGACAGGCTGTCAGATGGCGGTGATGGAGAAGAAGGGGATGAACACCACAGTTACCAAAGCAGCTACCTAGATTGAAAAGGTGGTGGTGGCCAGTAGAAAAAAATGCCATCCCTACCACTTTATGAATGGCAGGGAGCACGGTGAAGAATTTAATTACTTTAGCAGACCAGAGACAGTAGTCATCCAGCATTGTTAAACTAAGCCTGCCTTCCAGTTACAATAATCTCTCTCACTGAGAGACTTAAAAAAATTATTTCCACTAATTCTGAGGGTGTCCTTTTACAAGATGAACAGTCTCATGTAAATTCTTGTACAGACTTGACATTGTACTCGACATTCTGGACATAGGGAACATGGTTTCAAGATAAGGGTCAACCGTTAAGTTCCAACAGACCATACTCTCAGAACAATGAGCCTCCTCCTAGCTCTTAAAGTTTTTATAAGTTGCATTTTGACATTTGGTTATTACTACGTAATGGGACAACTTTTGCACTCATTTGAATGAATGCATCAGCCTGTAACAACCACGAGAGCTGTGCAGCAGATGGGAAGCCCCAAAACTCTCAAATACTAAAAAATACTTCAAATTTGGCAGGAAACTTTTAGAAATACCACAAGACGGCATACGCTAAATTTGTTTTTTTTTTAAAAGTCATCTATAGAATGAACTGCCAATAAGTGTATCATGGGACCCCCTCTACTGTAATTTACATACAAACTCAGCTCTTCGGGCTACTATGATAAGCTCTCATCATTTCCTTCTCGAGGTATCTGAGTACTTCACATTGTATGTTGCCAATCTTTCAATGGTCATGTGTGCAGACTGTTACATCTGCTCTACCTGAATTAAAAATTAGTAAGTAAGATTTATGCTGATTAACATTTAGAGCAAGAAGTGGAGGGCAAGTCACTGGTGGAAGATGAGGAAGGAGCCTCTGTTGTTCTGCCACTCCAAGGTACATGGAGGGGGAGAAAAGAGAGCACAGCATTGGGATGAATGATGCACGAAACTGCCCAAATGTTAGGCTTTTTCCGAAATTGCTAGAAATATATGAATGCAAAAACAGAGTGGAGGAATAGGAAAGAAACCCACACTAATGGATGTCAGCCTTATGCCTTTATTGAGGCTGTCAGATTTCACCTTGTAAATCGGAAAACCTCTAAAAATGGAAGGGCTTTCCTGCTCTCTGGTTAGTTCCTCTTCACCTGCAAAATTTCTTGACAGTACAACTCAAATCCAAGTTTTGTCAATACTTGGTGGGTGTCTCTGCAGGAGAGATCTCACCTGGGAATTGCCATCCTTTGCAGGTACCTATCAGCCAAGAATTCTTGGTACAGCAAGAAGAAAACAGATGGCTTTGGAGGAAAGCATTTAAGCAACATTGAAAAAGGAAGAAAAATTATAACTCTTCTGTTTTTCTTCAAAGTAAAGCCATAAAATCTTTTATCTCTCTTCTGAAACAAAAAACAGTGCTACACTGGAGCATCAGCCTGGATTGTGTTTCTGACTCAGAGGCAAGAATGCTCCCAATTAAGCCTTAGGTGATGCAGGAAATTGAAAAGGCATGGGGAAAAGAGAGAAGGGAGCGGTATCACTTGATTCTTTCATGTTCCACTAGCATACAGTTTTCTATCTCTAATCCTTACTTATTAATTTATCAACAGTTAATATGGTAAAAACACATCTTAAAGATGAGATATATTCATTAATTGAAGATGCAGCTAAAAGCAGATACAATGTTAAATACTGATGTGGCAAAATGTGCAAATTCCCCACAGCAACCCCTCCACCTCACCCCAGACCTCAGTTTCTGCAAAATGTTATTTTTATATTTATAAAATCTAATGTATATAATCCCTACAGTTCTCAAACTGTGTTTACACTCCCATCTTCATTTACATTACTTCAGTTCAATCCATGAAATGTCACATGTATGTGACATTCTACCAGCGAAATAGGAATAAAAGCAGATGAAATTCAACGTGACATACAGCACAGCAGCTGCCTAGAAAATATCACCAGGTTCACTAGTGAATGTCACCGAGGGAGGAAACTGTGTTAAACAGTTCACAAAACATTTGTTTAACCATCATCTTGTATAAAAAAACAGCAACTCTAACAGAATGCATTAGAGATCTGTGGGATGCACAATTTTATGACACACTGCCCCCACCCTCCATATAGAATATGAGCACTCAGTTTTATCCAGTGGATGTATTCAGTAAGGCAGTGAACAACTTGGAGCATTTCAGGGAGGGACATCAAAATGTTACAGCAAGGGGTGGAGGGTATGTCAGTATGTTATAATTAAAATGCTTGGTATACCAGATATTGTTATATTGGGTAATGTTCAACAAGAATATATTTTGAACACTTCCCATACTGTGAGGGGAAGACCTTAAAAACTATTTTTAGGGATTTTTTTTTCATTAATGTGTACAGTGGAGTGTTGTAAAGCATGTACAACAATGTATGACTCCAGTGCATGGAAATTAGGTTTCTGAGGAAACTACACTTCCAGTTATAGCAAAATAGAATCAATGTCCACTGGAATTTCAGCTGAAGGACTTAGATAGTGTAGATACTGATAGCAAACGGAGGGAAAAATCACAACTTGGAAATATCTAGAAATATTTATTTATTTACATTGATAATCAAAATAAATTAACCAGTGACCAAATAGCAAAGCAGGCATCTGAATAACTGCTTCATTTTCATTCAGTAAAGATAGAAGTTAGTACTCTGTAGTGGAGCCAACAATGAACAAAGATCTTTCAGCACAAAACTACACTTTGAAGTCTATTAACTAATTCCAATAACACAAATTAATTAGAGTAACAATATGTGCAAGGACCAGTGAGAAATCAACATGACCACTGGTAAACAAGAGGAGAAACTAAAATGAACAAATACATGTTGTAAGCTAGAAGCTGATTTTCAAACAAAATGATCACCAAGGCATTAAATGTGGTTAAGTTGTAATTACTTGGTTGATTCATTACACAAGTAATAGGTATGAGAGGAAACAAAGTGATGGTTGTAACAAAACCTCCAACTGCCCTAACTAATACTGCAAAGGCAAGAAGAAAGCACACATTTGTCACACTAACTAGGTTAAACAAAGCCAAAGCCTATCTTAAATTACACTGATATTTAGGATAAGAATTCCCTCTAAAATTAACAGTGAATTTATTGCGTTGTGAATAACTGATCAGCGATACTGTGGCAACATCTGAACTCTTTGCCTTCAGGAGAATACAGTACAGCATTGAGCGTAGGTGGTGGCAGCAACCTCAAACTGTCAATACAACAGCTGGTACTTCAAACAAAAATTTCAATCTCTGCATTGAGATGGAGATAATGAGACCTGAAAATCAGGATTAAAATAGACTGCCAACTAAAAGAAGTAGCTTCATTAGTCCATTCAGACTCTCTCACAACAAACTTTGTTGGATATTCAGAGGTGTCAAGCAGAAAATTTCCATTGCTTCAGGACAACTGAAAAGAGTCAAAAGGTCTTTTTTTTAAAATATCACATTGTTAACAATATCCTTCATGGTACCGATGTATGGACATCAAAGGCAGAAAACAGATGTAAGATTTTCAATGTCAAAATGTTCTGCTTGTGTAAGTTTTACTTTTAGTCAAACTACAAATGATGTTGAAATAAAATAATCATGAAACAAATCATTATGTAAAAAGAACTCTTTCTAACAAAGAAAACTTTGGACATGTTCAGTAAGTGCCCCACAAATTGATTATTACAGGTGTGCATTACAAAGGCATTGGCAACGGCAAGCACTGAACATTTCCAGTTGTTCACGTGTTGCTGAATATGCCCTTGGTATACAAGAGTTGGTAATGGCATAAAGGAAAACTACTCAGATGTAACCTTAAATAGACTGAAAATACTTGGTATGAAATAACTTGCACTTATATCACATCCGATACACTCTCACAGGAATATCCAAAGTGATTCATATTAGTTAGCTTGAAGTGCCGGCGCTACTATTAACCAGGGAAGCAAAGATGCCATTTTAAATATAGAAAGATCACTCAAGCAGTAATCAGTAAGTTAGTTAGCATGTCAATGTTATGTGTGGAAGGGATGCTGGTCAGGATAGAGAGAAAGTCCAATTTGTTTTTGAATACTGTTGTAGGATTTTTAATCCCAGTTTTACAAGAATACACACCATCAGCTGTAGCAGTGCACTCCCATTACTGCACTAAAGTATCGATCTCAATACGGTGCTCTCAACATCTGAAGGAGAATTTCCTGACTCAGAGATGAAGACTGTTGATCAGAGTAACTGAGACTGAGGTCATTAATTGGAGATAGCTGATTGATTGGTGAAACTATTGATGAGACAGTAGCTGAGGTAGGACTGCTAATTACAGTGGGTGAGGATGGGAGTTCAGTTTGGGAGAATTGGATTGTTAGTTTCTACCTGCACACATTATAAGCAAAATTTTGTGAGTGATCTATTTTTCCACCTGTTTCACTTATTTCTGTCACTCACAGGGGTCAACAATTATACTGTTTATATTTCCAATAAAATGTTAAGTAGTAATCATGTGACAACTAGAGGCTAATATCAAAAAAAAAAGTGCAGATGTTGGAAATCTAAAATAGAGTGTTGGAAATATTCAGCAACTCTGGCAGCATCTGTGGATAGAAAAACTGATTAGATATTGACCTGAGCATGACATTTGTTTTTATTTCAGATTTCCAGCATCTGCAGTATTCTCCTTTTATATCAGATAACCAGAGGTTGTTTCCGCACAAAATGAGTTAAATTAGAATGATAAAAGATTCTTTTTTGTTTTTACTCAATGGACATTAAGTTTTGTCAGAAAGTGTAAGTGAATAAAAGACGAGAGGATCATATATCTCTCACTGAACTGTTGATTTTCCTTTCAGCAACTTCAATGAAAGGGAAAGCAGGTACGTTTTGACACAAATGCAAACTCAAAATACTTCAGTGGAAATCTGAAATAAAAACAGCCAACGTCAAGTAACCCCGTTAGGCAAATCTGAAAAAAAACTTTCTAAAAGGTGTTTTATGCACCATACATTAAACATTACAGGGCTGAATCTTATTTTATTTGACAAGTACAAATTGGCACAAGACCTCCTGGGATTTCTCATTGCATCTTACCAAGATTGCCTTATTAACCATGACATACCTCACGTCCATTACAATTATCGCATGCTGTTCCCATACAATTCACCTCTCACTAGGTATCCACTGAAAGATCAGCATCCCTTTTACCTGTGCCATCTTTGAAGGGCATTGGCAATGCCTCTTCCTAGCAAAGTAATGGCACAGCAGCCACAAAGCCATGCTGCCAGCAAGACCAACACTCCCCTGCACATACAACCCCATTCTCTCACCCTAGCTGCTGTTTAAACAGAGTGCCACACAGATTACCTGTCTGTAACAACATCCCATCTAATCACTGCTACTGTTCGCGATGCCATCTTGACCAACGGCAATTTTATAAACCAATTTGGTCCCACACAGGTTATTCGTTACTTCCTGGGAAGAGTCAGTTGTATCCAAGTTCAAAACAGCTATCACTCCTACAGCCAGAGGAAAGGATAGCTTCCCATTCCTGTAGCCATCAGGTCCCACTCCAGCATCTGGCAATGTTCCATCAGAGGATCAGGACATATGGAGCCTGCACCTTTCTCATCCCCAGGAAATGGACTCCGACCGAAAAACACTGGTCCACCTGTCACTCAGCCTCTCACTGATCAGGAATTCTTTGGCTTCCGCAATTACCTGCTGCTGCTTCTGGGCTTATCATCAGCCCTTTCCTCTGGAACCCACCTCCACCTTCTTAGGAAGGCAGCCACAGCAACCAACATCCCACCAGTTGCTGGACACAAGTATCTCAGTATAAACAACCTATATTGGGAACATAAGGAGTGAACAAGGTTCTTTGGTATCAGAGGAGCCAGTGATAGCACACCCTGAAGATGAAGGCTGCACATACTCCACCAGACAATGAGACATGCCGAACCCCAGTATTGAGGGCCATGTCTCCATCATTTATTCAGCTTCAGCCTCAGCTTGTGCACCAACCTGATGAACATGCTGGCCAGCTGAATGATCAACACAGTACATCAAAAGGGAGTGGCTCTGTGCTCCAACCCCCTTCCCATTCCAGTCACACATCAACCACAACTTATCATTGCATTCACTACAGTCCATCTTAATACTTATATGGCAGAAGCAATTGTCTCCACTTCCCACAGCACCTTTGGAAGTTGAACAAGTCATGTTTTGCCTTTGGCCAGCATTTGCATCTTTTTAAGTCAGTGCTGCTAGCTTCAGCATCATGGAGATGCCAGTGTTCAATCTGCAGTGGCCAATATCATGGTGCAAATTGCCTTTGACCAGTATTTGAACCCTAAACTGTTCACTCTGCATGCATTGTAAATGAACGATGAAATTATTGCAAATTAAATATAGCTGTAGTTTGCAACTCTCTGCTTCATGTATTTGCTCTTTCAATATCTCAGCATCCAGGAAATGTGGATCTTGAATTTTCACAAGAACACTACCCAGCATGGGCATCATTTCAGCCATTTTTGAGTTGCATTTCACTTCGGAAGAACAGTAAATGATGGCCTGGAACTCAGTACATGGTGAAAACCATCAGCACCAGGCTCAGCCTGGTCACCAGTATTCCCAGAGCTTCTATGTCACTTTTTATCTTGTACTACCCTTAAAGTCAATTTCCGCTCATTCACGCCCCATGCGGAGGCCCATCACATTGAACTTTGCCGTCATCTGTCCTCCTTGACCCATGCCCTGACGTTACACATTAAATGATACCCACCATCAGCACTTCCCTGTTGGAGACCACAATGGTTGACACTACCAAAAGTGTCCCCCTCATAGTCTATCAAACCTCCAACACTGTTCTGGCTACCCCTCCATACACCTGGAGGCTCCCACTTCCCCCCTGTCTCCATTCTTGCCCACAATTCTACAAATTCTTCTGCTTTCCCTCTCCCTTGCCTCTGCTCTCCCACTTCTTTTGGTAGTAGTCTTCCCACTTCCCTACAATCCCCCTGCAACTCCCTGAATGATTGATAGATGGACACCAGGTACTTATACAAGCCCACCAAATGTCTCTAAACTTCAACACTTTTAACTTGCCCATCTTTTTCAAAAATGTTCTGCTCTTCTTACTATTGAGATGAGTAACTTCCCATATTGTACTCCATCTGCCACCTTATTGCCACTCAACCAGCCTGTTTGCATCTCTTTGCAGTCTCTTTGAATCTTCCCTACAGCTTACAAGTTCACTGAGCTTTGTATCACCAGCAAACCTGGTTACATTACTCTCACTCAGTTTGTCTAGGTCATTAGGGACCAGCACTCCACTAACCAGCTAATGTGAAAAATGTCACTTATTCCTATTCTCTGTATCCAGTCCATTAACCAACCCTCCAACAAAGATAAAATATAACCACAAATTCCGTAAGTTCTCATCTTGCAGGTTAACCTTCTATATGGCACCTTGTTGAATGCCTTCATATAAATCCAAGTCTACTAAATCCACTGGTTCACCTTTCATCATGCCCAAAGTCATAACCTTGGTTCGTAATAATTGTTCAATGCCTCTCTATCCTGCATCAGTCTTTCCAATAAGTTCCTTCAATTTTCAAGCTATCTAGCATTGATACCTTTTCCCTCCTCATTCCCTTCCATAATTTCTTACAAGCACCTCACTTGTTACTTCTTCTGTCTAAGACGTCTTTTCCATTCTCCTCTAGGCTCTCACTCCAAAACATGTTGAGCGAGTTTCATAAGGTCCAAGTTTCATAATCTGTACAAAATCAGAATTTAAATCAAATTCATTACAAGTCGCTTCTTGAGTTGCTTTTTAAGTTTTCAGGTTTGCAACCTTCTCTTCTTACCAAGTATGATCTTTCCCATCACTAATCTCGTTTCTTATTCTTTGCTGCACTTTCTATTTGCAGCTTTTACACTTCCAAAATACTTTCATTCTTGTACTGTTTCTAGTTCTTTTCTTTCTATAAACAGTTGAAAATTTATTGGTGATCTTGCATCACTCCGGTTTTGCCAATATTCAAAATGTTTGCAAAGTCCATGCTGTTGTTACTAATCTGTCTACTGCTACCTGTAATCCTTCTGTGCTTGCTACAAGTACTTTGCCATCTACAAATTTAACTAATGATATAAGTACCCTTTCACTCTGAATTTTGATGCCAGGTTTTCTCTCTTCAAACACTTCGATCATCGCTTCTGCAAAGACTTTGAAGAGATCTGTTCATGAACAACACCTTGTAAATCTCCTCATAATTAGTCATGGTTCTGGCTTCCTACAAGCTACTCATACTGTTGCTATTTGTCCCATATATAGAATTCTTGTGAATCATCTATTTACCCTATGTACTCCTATACATTTGAGCAGTGTCAGGAGCTTAAGCCAGCCAACTGACTGAACACATTTTTAAAAAATCTACAAAATATTCATCAATCATACATTATCAACTGTTTCCTCTCTGGAAACCAAACTGGTTATCTCTATATAGTTCTGTGCCTTTCCCCTGAATCACAGATGTTATGGAACATCATGTCAGCATCAACTCTCCAAATAAATATCATGAGGTAATGGCAGCCTTGCTCCAACCTTTTCCTCACACATTGTTTTTATTTAAATAATCATCTGTTGCCCTCTTAAACCTGTCTCCACCCCGCTTTCAGGCACTACATTCCAGATCCGAACCACTTGTTGTATAACTGAGTTTCTTCTCATGTCACATTTGCTTCTTTTGCAAATCATGCATTGTGTTCTCATCCTTGGTCCTACTGAGCAGGAACAGTTTACTGCTTATCTACCAACTCCCCACATGATTTTGAAAAATTCAAGTTGACCCCCTCTTAGCCTTCTTTGCTCCAAGGAGGACATGCCCAAACTCTCAACTCATTTTCATACCTGAAGTCACTCATTCCTGGAACTTTTAAATCTCTTACGCATTCACATCCTTCATATATCATAGCACATAGAATTTATATAATATTCCAGCTGCTGTCTAGGAAATATCTGAAACAAGCTTGGGACAATTTCCTTGCTCTGGCATTCTAAATCCCTGTTAATAAAGTTGTTTCAGAGATAGTAGGAACTGCAGATGCTAGAGAATCTGAGATAACAAGGTGTAGAGCTGGATGAACACAGCAGGCCAAGCAGCATCAGAGGAGCAGGAAGGCTGACGTTTCGGGCCTAGACCCTTCTTCAGAATTTCTGCCAAATTCAACTGACATATGCACATGTACAGGCTCCTCTGCTCCTGCATCCCCTTTAGAATTCTAATCCTTTATCTTATATTGCCGGTCATGTTCTTCCTACTTAAATGCATCACCTTGCACTTCTTTACATTGAACTTCATCTATTGCCTATCCACCCACTCCAACCTGTCCATGTCCTTTTGAAGTTCCACACTGCCCTGCTCACAGTTTACAATGCTTCCTCATTTCATATCATCTACAAACTTTGAAACTGTCCCCTGTATGCCAAGATCCAGATCACTAACGTATGATCAGCAAAAGCAAGATCCTCAATACTGACATCTAGGAATTCCACTACAAACAAACATTCTCCAGCCAAAAAGATTCCCATTGACTACTACTCTTCATTTCCTATTGCTCAACCAATTGTGCATCTACATTGTTACTGACATTTTTGATCCATGAAGTATTACTTTTTGCACAAGTCTGTTGTGCAGCAATGTATTAAGGGCCTTCTAGAAGTCCAGGCACACTAGATCTACAACCTCATCAACCCTTCCTGTTACCCCCTCAAATAAACTCCAGCAAGTTAGTTAAATATGAATTTCCCTTTAGAAATCCATGCTGGGTCTTTAATCAACCCATCTTTTTCTATGTAATGTTGAATTCTACCCAGAATAACTGTTTCTAGAAGCTTCCCCATCACTGAAATTAACCTGACAGGTCTGTAATTGCTGGGCATATCCTTACAGCCTTTCTTTGAAAAGGGACATGATGTTGGCAATTCTCCCCTGAATCTATGAAAACTGAAAGATTGTGACCAGTGTCCCTGCAATTTCCATCCTCACTTCCTTCAATATCCTTGAAAGTATCTTATCCTGTCCTGGTGGCTTGTGAACTTTAACTATTAACAGTCTATCCAACACCGTTTCCTTCTCAATTTTCAACAATCCACCGTCACTGTGGCCTAGCAGCATCTGGCACCTTGGTAAGACAGATGCATAGTATTCATTTAATACTTCATCCATACCCCCACCTCAATGTGTAAATTCCTTTTTGGTTTGTTTTGCTCCTCCTTCTACCACCCTATTACTATTTATATGCCTATAGAAGACTTTTATCTTCCCCTTTACGTTGGCTGCCAGTCTTTTCTCATAAATCCTTTTCGCATTTCTAATATGCTTTTTCATCTCCCCTCTCAACCTTCTGTATTCCACTTCGTTCTCAATTGTATCGTTTACCCTGACAGCAGGCATAAGCACAGCTATTTTTCTTTATCTTTGTTTTTGTCTCCTCAGTCATCCTGGAAGCTCAGGATTTGTTGGTTCTGTCTTTCGCTTTTAAGGGAATATATCTCAACTCTTCACTGATCATGTACTCTTTGAAGGTAGCCTTATGCCGAGTTAGTTTCTCCTAGTAGCCTTTTGTTCCTGTTTATCCAACCCAGCTCTGATCTTACCCATTGAAGCCAACTCTCTTTCTTACTCTGGATTAGTCAGTGTCATTCCCCACCATTGTCCTAAACCTTACAGTACAATGATCACTGTCTCCTAAGTGAACCCCACTGACACTTGACCTACTCATCCCACTTAATTTCCAAAAGTCAGGTGCATTCTTTTTTGTTGGACTTGCAACATATTGCTGCAGGAAATTCTCCTGAACTCCATTCATAAGCACATTCCCCTCACTGCCCCTTAGCCTATTAGTATCCCTGTCTATTTTGGGTAATTAAACTCCTCCTTTAAAGCTACTTTATAATGTTAGCATCTCTCTGTGATTTCCTAATAGATTGATGTACTATGGTCAGTTTTCCTCAGAGGAGCTTTTACTATGGTCAAACCTGTAACTCCTACCATAGAGCAGGATATGAGGAGCAGCACAAGATAAGATGGGATAGTGGTGGACACTGTGTCCTGCCACTACAGGAATTTTACCAGCAGCAGGATAGGTGTCAGGTGACCTTCCACCCTTGGGTCAATTAAGACCATTTGGAGGTCACTTCTTCCCGCTTGTGCTGGTATAATATTAGTGGCAAAGATGCTCTTAAGACACATCTTAACATGTTGTGATGGTCTGGAAAGGTCCATCCTTTTTTGGGAACCCTGTACCCTTGGGGCCCCTCTACCCCATAGATCTCTCACTAGGGCCACAGTAAGGCCACCCCATGCGAATAGTTCTCCAGCTTCCATTGCTGTTCCTGGTTGGGGCTGACAACAGTCTGAGCAGAGGTCACTGCATCCATTGGCACTGCTGGGACTAAAGAGATACCGGCCTTCTGAATGGCTGGTTGCAGCTGGGAGTTCGGATGTATTCCTTCACAGGGCCAAGGCCATAACTTGAAGAAACTAGCTGCCTGAGCGACGCAAAAATTGCTTTCTGGTTGCTGGGATTGTTGTAGCTAGGCTTAAATCCAACTTTCCAGGTAGAGTCACCTGCTTCCTGTTAAATCGAGCATAATGAGTTGACTTAGTTCTATCATTGCAGCAGGTACTTCTGTGAAACACTGTGTCCATTACAGATGCAATTAAAACTGCATTGCAAATTTGATGCAAAAATCTTCAAGATCTCCGCTATTCTCTTGTACTTAGACTAATGCTAACCCTTATTAGATTTTAATTACACAAAGGTAGGTCATTATTACATTGATAAGAATGACTTATATTCTGTGCAGACCAATCTAAAGTTAGTTTTGAATAATTTGTATTTTACACACAAATATACACATCAGTAGATATTTTGATTTCCTTAATGTTGTTACTTAACGCTGACCTCTTAAGTAGCAATATGCGGTAGTGTGCTTTGAAAACCAAGGTTGGTATTTTCCAGAGATAGTAGGAACTGCAGATGCTGGAGAATCTGAGATAACAATGTGGTGAGCTGGATGAACACAGCAGGCCAAGCAGCATCAGAGGAGCAGGAAGGCTGACGTTTCGGGCCTAGACCCTTCTTCAGAA
>NC_063355.1:31200204-31278114 GCF_021869965.1 Rhincodon typus
TCTATTTAATCTCAGTGGTTTTCTGCGCCTGGATTTCTTAACATTGGTAGTGGTGCAGTGGCATGTGTATCAAAAAAAGGAGGGACAGACTGTGTTTACCAAGCATAACTTTTTTGGAACTTCTAAATCCTGCTCATTATTAGGAGGAGGAGGACAGCCAGTGACTCCTGTGCAGTGATTATACTTGCATAAACTAACCTCTGAGCACTCTCAGCAATCTGCTGTTTTTGACCCCTGCTGGAGGGAAAGGTTACGGTTGTAGGATATGAGCAAAGAAGATGCAGTGCCAAGAAACATTTTCGCAAGACACTGCCAAATATTTCAGTTCTCTTTTATTCTTCCTCCAACAGTCTGCAGCATTGTTTCAATTAAATCAAAGCTCTTTGTTTTTCAGCGTGCCAGAAATATTCTAGGGTCAATAATGATTTGATTCTTCAAGTCTCCTGTTACTGCTGGAGCACATTTTTGATAGTCCAACGTGGTACACTGTGTATAGCAAACAAGCAGGAGATTCTCATGCTCGCTTTCAAAAAGTGTGGCAACAAAACTGTTCCAAATCTCATGCAGTACTTTAAAATAATAAGTCTCTAATCTATGTTTAACCTGATTTAAAAATGGATACTCCCAGGCCCAATCATTTTTATGTTCAAATAACAGAATACAATTAACCCCAAATCTTTCAATTCCAGGACAAGAGCAAAGCTGAGGTTTATTATAATAGTTTTGTCCAAACCCATTAACTTTTAGTGTACTCAGCAGGAGAATGCAAAGTACATCAAGGACTCTTTAAACAGTTATTACAGAATCGGCAGCAGAAAATTAAACCAATTGTTACAAATGGCACATGGGACAACATAACTCTTTATGATGTTGCAAGAGGTATACCAAAGGAGGTCACCCTCCAGTAAAAAAAAAATGGGATAGCAATTGCTTAGAAGGAAGTTGCTACCACAATCGAAGCAGTCATCCAGGTCTCTCAAACCTTTCCAATTAGGGAGTTTGGAGCTCAAATGTGTGTCAGTCTTGCTGCTCAAGAATTATGCATAAAGGTCAGGAATAAAGTTACTTTCAATCAGCTTCAGACACTGAAAACATTAAATTATAGAACAGTACAGCATAGGAACAGGCCCTTTGGCCCACGATGTTGTCCTGAACATGACACCAAATTAAACTGATCCCTTCTGCCTGCCCTTGGTCCATTCCTTGCATATTCATTTGCTTATCTAAAAGTCCCTTAAATGCCTCAACTGTACCTGCCTCCACCATCACCCCTGGCACTGCGTTCCACACTCCCTACCATACCCTGTGCAAAAAACTTGCCCCTCACATCTCCTTTAAACTTTCCCCCTCTCACCTTAAATGCATGCCACCTAGTATTAGACATTACAGCTCTGGAAAAAGATTCTGACCGTCAAATTTATCTCTTCATCTCATAATTTTATAGACTTCTAATCATGTCTCTCCTCAGCCTCCGCTGCTCCAGAGAAAACAGCCTGAGTTTTTCCAGCCTCTCCTGATAGTTCATCCCCTCTACTTCAGGCAGCATCCTGGTAAACCTCTTCTGCATCCTCTCCTAAGCCTCCAATTCCTGTAGTGTGGCAACCAGAACTGAACACGATACTTTAAGTATGGCCTAACCAAAATATTATAAATCTGCAACATGACATCTTGGCACTCATACTCAATTCCCGACCAAGAAAGGCAAGCATGCCGTACATCTTCTTTACCACCCTATCTATTTGCATGGCCACTCACAGGGAGCTATGGAGTTGATCCCCAAGATCCCTCTGTACATCAATGCTGTTCAAGGTCCTGCTAATAACTGTATACTTTTCAACAATATTTGATCTTCCCAAGTGCAGCAGCTCACACTTACACAGGTTAAACTCCATGTGCCATTTCTATGTCTTTATCTGCAACTGATCTATATCCCACTGTATCCTTTGATAACCTTTTACACCATCCACAATTCCACTGATCTTTGTGTGATCTGCAAGATTACTAACCCACTCATTTATATTTTCATCCAATTCACTTATATATATCACAAACAGCAGAGGTTCCAGTACGGATCCCTGCAGAACACCACGAACCACAGACCTTGAGCATGAAAAAACACTCTTCCACCACCACCATCTGCCTTCTGCAAGCTAGCCAATTCTGAATCCAAGTGACCAAGTCACCATGGATGACATACATCTTAAGCCTCTGGATGAGCCTACCATGAGGGACGTTCTTGAAAGCCTTACTAAAATCCATGTAAACAACATCCACTGCTCTACCCTCATTGATCATCTTTTTCACCTCCTTGAAAAATTCAATCAAATTAGTAAGACATGACCTGCCCTTTACAAAGCCATGCTGACTGTCCCTAATTAGGCCATGCTTTTCCAAATGTACGTAAATCCCTACCCCAAAGAATTCTCTCCAAAAGCTTCCCAACCACCAATGTGAAACTCACCAGTCTATAGTTTCCTGAAATTGTTGTACATGCAATTATCACTGCAAATTACCGTTTAAAAGCTAGGCACAACCACTGCCTTTTTCTGCACACTCTATATGTCTAAACTTCACTGCATATGTTCTTGGAAAAGTGATGCAATTAAGGGGCTAGATTTGAGGGAACAAAAACAGAAAATTCAGGAAATACACAACTGGGCCAGCAGCATCTGTAAGGAGCAAAACTGACTTCAGATCAAAGGTCATTTGTTATAAATTAAGATTTTAGTGAATCCTGGAATACCAATAAAGCTGTCGACAGTATTCAATCACACACCTCACTGTGCTTTGTAGATGTAAGACAAATATTAGGGAGTAAGGACATGAATTCCTCACTGTGGAATTCCCAGCCTCTGACCTGCAGTTAGAGCCACAGTATTTAAATGGCTGGTCCAGTTCAGTGCCTAGTCAATGGTATCTCTTAAGATGCTGACAGTGGGGGATTAACGTCAAGGGGGCGTAGTTAGATTCTCTTTTGTTGGTGAAGGTCATTCGCACTACACAAGTGCCAGGCAATGTTGCTTGTGACATATCAGACATGGAGCGTAGACTGTCAGGGCAGGAATTGACTGGTTTGAATTTTTCCTGCATTTTGTGAAAAGGAAATACCTAGTCAATTTTCCACATTGGAGGTATAACCAGCAATGGAACAGCTCACACTAAAACATAGAAAAAGGAGAAGTAAGACATTTAGCCCTTCAAGCCTGCTCCAACATTCATTATAATCATGGCTGATCATCTAACTCAATAGCCTGTTCCCATTTTCCTCCCATTTCCTTTGTTTCCTTTAGTCTCGAGTACTATATCAAACTCCTTCTTGAAACCATACAATGCTTTGGCCTTGACAACTTTCAGTGGTAGCAAATTCCACAGGCCCACTACTCTGCTGGTGAAGAAATGTCTCCACCCATTAGTCCTAAATGGTTACAACATATCCTTAGACTGTGACCCCTGGTTCTGGACTCCCCTTGCCATCGCAAACATCTTTCTTGCATCTACCTGTCTAGTCCTGTTAGAATTTTAGGTTTCTAAGTGATCTTCCCTCATTCTTCTAAACTCCAGCAAACACAAGCCTTACTAATTCAATTTCTCCTCATACATCAATTGTGTCATTCTAGGAATCAGTCTGGTAAATGTTCAATGCCTTCCTCCATAGCAAAAAACATCTTTCCTCAGAGAAGAAGACCAAAACTGCACACAATATTCTAGGTGTGGCCCCACTAAGGTCCTGCATAATTGCAGCAAGACATCCCAGCTCCTGTACTCGAGTCCTTTTGCGGTGAAGACCGACATACTATTTGCCTTCTTTATTGCCTATTGCACCTGCATGCCTAACCTTCGGTGATTGGTGTGCTAGGAGACCCAGATCTCGTTTCACATTCCCCTCTCTCAATTCACAATATGATCTATCTTCCTGTTTTTGCCACCAAAGTGGATAGCCTCACATTTATCCACATTATACTGCATCTGCCACGCGTTTGCCCACTCAGCTTGGCTCGGATCATGGCTAGTTCTGGAGCACACGTCTTCAGTGCTATTGCAAGAATGTTGTCAGGGATCCTTTGCAGTGTATCCTATGCATTCAATCATTTCTTGATATCACACAGAATGATCTGAATAGGCTAAAGACTGAAATCTGTGATGGTTGGGTGAAAGCTGGGATAAGTGATTCAGTTCTGGGTCAAGATGAATGTAAATGCTTCAGCTTTGCCCTTTGCACTATGTACTGGCCTCTCCCATCACTCTGTATGGGAATTTTTGTGGTGTATTCTCTTCCAGTGAGTTGTTTAATGTGCACCACCATTCACAGTTGGATGTGGTAGGGCTGCAGAGCTTAAATTTGACCCATTGATCGTCGAATTACTTAGCTCTGTCACTTGCTGCTTATGCTGTTTGGCATGCAAGTAGCCCTATCCTGCAGCTTCATCAGGGTAACGCCTCATTTTTAGGTATTCCTAGTGCTGCTCTCGGCATACTCTCTTGCAATCTCCGTGAACCAGAGTTTATCAGGGTTGACGGTAATGATAGAGTGGGGTATATGCTGGGCCTTGGGGTTACAGGTTGTGCTCAAACATAATTCTGCTGCTGCTGATGGTCCATAGCATTTCATAGACATCCAATTTTGAGGTGCTAGGTCTGTTCAAAGTCTATCCCATTTAGCACAATGGTAGTGTCAGGCAAAATGATGAACAGTATCCTCAACGTGAGCGCAATAATTTGATTTAATAAGGACAGTGAAGTCATCACTTCTACCAATGCTATCATCATATTCAGATACATTTGCAACAATCAGATTTATGAAAGCACGGTCAAATGAGTTTGTCCATCACAGTCTGCTAGCTTAGCATCTATATCATTCAGAACTTGCACAGTATTGGTACTATTGGGCTATTTTTGGTGATGGACATTAAAGTCCTCCACATTTGCCATCCTCCAAGAGGTGTTTAGCATAGAGTATTGATTCATGGGTGGGGAGATGGTAATCAGTAGGAGGCTTCCTTGTCCATGTCTGATCTGGTAGCATGAGACTTCATGCAGTCCAGAGTAAAATTTAAGGACAAAATATATTAAGAAGACAGTCCAGACCCTAACATTTTTCTTACTTTAAAAGGTGAGTGTAAGGAGTTGTGTTCCAGATGCAATTTGATTGGTCAAACTACCAGATTTGAAGCAAAACACACTTTATTCTTATACTATAGTTAAAATACAACAAAAAGAAAGAAGAAATTGGAATAACTCAACTCTACTGGAAAACTTAACAGAATAATAGGTTATTTTACTACTAAATAGTAAGTGTTCAAATATAGTAACATCCCATAAACACACCCATGGCAAAAGGCAAATTCAGTAAAGTAGATTATCTCACAGGCAATGCTCCAGTCCAGACTGATTCTGGTGAGTTTGTCCTGTTGGTAGGGCAAGGCATAACGAATAATAAAGGCGAAGGTGGTGTATGGGATATTGACTATAAGATACAATTCTGTGAGCATGACTATGGTCAGTCGACTGCTAGGGTCAACTCTCAACTCTGACACAATCCCCCAGGACTTCACAGGGTTGACAGGGCTAGATTTGTTGTTGCCATTTCCAGTATCAATGCCAAGTAATCCATCAGGTTTTTTTCCTAGCTGAGATAACAAGGTGTACAGCTGGATGAACACAGCAGGCCAAGCAGCATCAGAGGAGCAGGATTATTCCTAGCTCTTGACTTTGTAGCGGTTTGATACAGAAGTAATTTCAGACAGCAGTTAAGAGTCAGCCACATTTTTGTGGATCTGAAATCATATGTAAGACAACATGTTCCCTTCCATGATGATGAACTGATTTTTTTTAAAACAACAATCACAGTTACATGGTTGCTGTTTGAATGGCTTTTTGATTCCATATTTTTCATTGAATTTAATTTCACCATCTGCTGTGGTTGGATTTGAAAACATGTCACCACAGCATTAACTTGGGGTTCAAAAGACACTTTGACGACACTTCGACTTGTTGTCTCCACATGACCTTGCAGAAGGTATTGTAAATTTGTGGCAGTCTGTTCTGTGAAGTGGAGGTGGCAAGTACTGGTCTCGTTTGATAGCTCTAAGCAGTCTCTAAAGACATGTCCTAAGGTAACAACTAAGATTGATACAGAGGCCTTTCTAACCTTGTCCTGGCCATGACAATATTCGCATGAGGTCTGCAACCTCTGATTTTCAAATAGGTAATTTGAAGTCAAAACAATGTTATCACACATAATTGGTACAGTTATGCACCTAGCTTTCTGACACAGGCTTGCAATCTGAGATCTCTAGGTGATTAAACCGCATTTTCACCCACAGGAGCAGAAAGTACAAAACTGCAGCTGTGTCCGATTGGGAATTCTGTCATGCATTTAATAATTGTGGAGCTGTAACTACATCATTTAAATTGCCTGCAGTCACTAACTGTAAAGATGAGAATGAGCAATTGACGCACATACGTTTTCTGTAGAACAAGGTTCTGTGACTGTCAGCAATATAAATTGCTGTCTGCAATTACACAAATTCGGTCTATTAGACTAGACCGGACAAATAATACTTCAGATGGGGTAGGCTAGCTGTCAGAACATTGTAACTATGTTATGGGCAGGGTTAGAGTCTCTGAATAGCAGTAAAAACAATGAGTTCCAGAGTCTCTGATGCAACATTGAAGACCCCAACACATTTTGGTATATTTTGTATGCATCCTTGAGTCGTAAAACTGTTGCTTTTCTTATCTACTATCCCTCCTCTCAGCCCTCTTCAACTGCAATGAACAACTGGCAGCTCATCAAAAGTTGAGAAAAGGAAGGAGAGGAACTTGTTTTTTAAACATGTTCTACCTATTGGGAAATGACAAAAACAAAAACAGAAATAGCTGAAGAAACTCTGTAGGTCTGGCACTATCTGTGGAGAGAAAGCAGAGTTAACGTTTCAGATCCAGTGACCCTTCAGGATCAGCCAATTCTGTTTTTGTTTCAAATTTCCAGCATCTGCAATTCTTTGTCTTATTTAATTCAAAACATGCCCAAGTTTTTAGTTAATCGAAAGGAAAAATGTTTTGCGACGAAGTAAAATATTCTTGTACACAATAATAGGCAATATTTTGACAAAAAACAAAGATATTTTTCACAACATGCTCTGAAACAGTACACATTTCTAACAGTAAATTTTCAGAGCTTCCACATTACCACATGTCCTATGAAGCCAGTGTACACAGGTATGCTACCTTTGACATGACTAATGACGTAAATGAGGTTCGTTGTGAACACAAAGTCTCATAAAAAGTGGCGATAAAATTATTTTAAAAATTGATTTTTAAAAAATCAGAAACAGCAGCATAGCAACGGCATGCTGAGAAGCAACCATCTCCACTTGATCACTTTGAGATCCAACTGTACCTGAGAAGTTACAACGGAACTAAGGCAACTCCTTTCCAAACTTTGCTCATTTAGGTTGTTTCTTGCATCCTAATGGATCTCAATGGAACCCCATTCTGAATTGAAGGGGAGCCATGCAGTGGAAACATTGTCCTTCTCTTTATTTAAATGATGCAAAATGTATGGGCGCTACCGTTCCTACTTTAGATTTATTTCGAGTCATTTATTAAAAGTAATGGAGTGTAGGACAGAATGAGCTCTGAAACAGCTTTAACAGAAAGTGCCACAACACACTGCACAATTTGCAGCATTAACACACAAACAGGAAATAAAAAGGCCACTGCATCCCACGTGTCTTACTCTTTTTAACTCAATGCTGCCCCACTTTTCTTTCCATACAACTTCATCTCTTTTTTCCTCCAGAAACACACTTAAAGTTTGACTTGGTTGTCCCAACAAAAAGAACAGCACATAGGAGTGAGACCCAAAAAAATCCCAGCTTGCTGTCCATAATTTTCAAATCACTTATTTTATTGCACAAATATATTCATGAGCTGTAAACCCAATAATTTCTTGACCTGGCACACATGAAACTTCACTTCTTGCTAGATCTACCTGGTCTTCCCATCACTCCTCTTCTCTCTCAAACCCATTTGAATAGTTTACTTTGTTGGCTTATCATTGTAATATTTCACAACTCTATTACTTAAACGGGTGAAAAAAATTGAGGAATTACTCCAACTCATTTCATTTAACACCAAGAGAAATGAACTGTCAAAAGTCAAAAATTTCAAGAGGCTATTTTCATTAAATTTGTCCCTGAAGCAATGATAATGCCCTATCAGCAAATATAAATGTCATTCAACAAAACTCCCATATGTCACGATACACATAATAATCAATGTCATTGTAATCTAATTGGCTGCATTTCACTGACATTCTTATCTCCTTCTAGAATGACTTGATTCCACTGTGGTTCAACAAATTTGAAAAGACCAATAGTTCAACCCACGACCCGCAGACTCTTCTACATTTTGGCAGGTTGTGTTCAAAGGATTGGGTAGTGAGATATCTCAGGAGTCAGCGAGTTGCATGACCTCTTTCAGAAAATTTTGAGGACACTTCTAAGAACCTTCTGAAGAGTCTCCCAACACAATCAAATGTCAAGAAGAGCAACAGGTTCAGGAGTCTGCTCTCGGGCTTACGAACAACACAATATACTCAGCAGAGCTGGTTGTGGGCAATTATTGCCTCAATGTTGGGCAAGCTGACTTAGCAGAGGGCACTTCTGTTGGACTGTTTTCGTTCCACTAGATTTAGATGATATTGCAAAAGTATTACTGGGGATAAACCTACAGTGATTTGAGATGCTGGCTGTAGGTTGTCCGTCTCTGAAAAATACAGGAGTGGGAGGACCACTGTTGCTTGGCAAGCCATGGCATTAATCTCAAATTTGAGATGCTGTTCCTCAAATACTCTCTGCTCAGTTGGCTGAAGCCCGAGCTGGCACACTGGGGACGATAGTGACATTCATATAGTCCCAAAAGGCATGCAGGCACAATGATTGACAAGGATATCTGATTTTCTTGTTACTTATCCTAGTTGGCGTTCAGTAATATTATAAATCAGACAGTCAATTAGCTCCTTTATAAGTTACTTAACTACAGCTTTTTGAAAGATTGTTGGCCATAATAATAGCGTCTCTGGTGTTTGTTACACTGGAGACAGCTTAATGCTAATAATGCAACACTGGAGTAATAAGTATACATTTACACAGGAGCTTTTGTTAACAGACAAATCATTAATTGATTTGGGCACGACTGAAAAACAACTGGTGAGAGGGCCTGAAGGTAGTAGTTCCAGCCAAATGCACCAGTATGCTACACAATGACAGATTTATTCTGCATAGAACAGGCCTTCAGTGCCTTTGCTTTCAGCTCAAGATAAAAATAGGAGGTCTGTTTCAGATTTAACATCAAACACTACAACTGAAGCACAAAAACAAGCAGGATTTTTGTCACTTTATCACTGAATTTTTGGTAACTTGAAGTATTCAATGGCACCAATTTAGTTATTAATTTTTTTAATAAATACTTTGTCCCCTTCTGTCTCTATTTTGGACATGGTATGTTGCTGAACTAAGATGTCAGATAGCCAAGTGCTTCTGGCCCCAGGAAGCTGCAAAGAGACCAGTGTGCAAAAGGAACTATTAGACATAATTGCTCCCTAGTTTCAAAGGCCCAATCTCTTCATTCTGGTTCCTTGCTAAAGTCACAGCCAAGATTGAAGACATGGTGTATGGCATCACACGTGATTGTATTTTATCATACACATCTCAATAAAACTTATAAATAAATTCAATTTTTCAATCAATTCAATAGATAGAAAGATACAAATTTGAACTTTACTTCACTGTGGCCCCAGCTTTAGATAAAGGGAATAAAAGTAGTGCTGGAGAAACTTGGCAAGTCTGACAGTATCTGAGGAGAGACAGAGTTAATGTTTTGACTTCAGAGTAGTGAAGAAGAGTCATATTGAACTTGAAACAAACTCTACACTACTCTCCACGGATGGTGTCAAATTTGCCGAGTATCTCCAGCACTTTCTGCTTTCATTTCAGATCTCCAGCATTCATTGTACTTTTGTTAGTTTTGACATTAATGAAACAGAAATCAACATCAATCCAAAGTGTCCACAGAATCTGCTTAAGAAAGAACAAGCCTTTTCTGGGCATAGCACCTTTCTCATCAAACCATCAGAGGCCAGTGGGAACAGATGAAGGCTAGAGCCTAGAGAAAAGCAGGCCAATGAAAATAGAACTGAAATATTTTACAGAAGGTGCTACATTTGGACAGTAGATGTGTTGAATAAAACTCATCCACACTGGGCTGAGGACACATACTTCAGACATTCCAGTATTTGAAGCTCCTTCTTGTCGTTATGCTAATGTAACCTTGGTCAACCTCTGCACTTAACATGCTTCAGATGTCAGTGCAGGAATTACCAACAAGAGTGCCCTACTTTTATTCATAATTTTCAGACAGATACTCAGATTTTCTCTCATATTACAATAAATAAACATCAACGAGATTACACAATACCATTTTAACAGATTGGAACAGAGAAACCTGTTCACAAACCATTGAAAGTGACAGGACAAGTACTTTTTTAAAAATTAATTCATATGGGCATTTGTTGCCTATCCCCAACTATCCTCAAAAAATATGGTGGTGAACTGTCTTCTCAAACCATTGTAGTCTTTTGGATGTAGGGACAGTGCATTGAACCAATAATAATGCAGGAAGAACAATATAGCTCCAAGTGGCATGTGGTGGTGGTCCCATGCATCTACCTTTACCTTTCTAGCTGATAAAGGTTGCAGGTTTTTAAGGCACTGCTGAAGGAGCCTTGAGACTGCAGGTGGTACACACAGCTGCCACTGTGCATCCCTGAAGGGAGCGAATGTTGAAGGTGGTGGATGGGTTGTTAAATGAGTGGGCTGCTTTATCCTGGATATCGTAAAGCTTCCTGAGTGTCGTTACAGCTGCAAACATCCAGGGAAGTGGACAATAATCCATTATAAAAGACAAGCAGAAATTGCTGGAAAAACTCAGCAGATCAAGCAGCATCTGTGGAAAGAAAGCAGACTTAATGTTTTAGGTCTAGTTACCCATTGCACCCAAAATGTTAACTATGGTTTTCTGCACCCCAACCCCCTCCGCCACAGATGCTGCCTAACCTGCTGAGTTTTTCTACCAATTTCTGCTTTTTTTTTCTAATTTGCAGCAATAGCAATTCTATTTTTATTGTTTAGTAGGCAATTAGACTCCGGTTTGTGCATATGCGTGGATTTGGGAAGAAAGGAGGGGAGTTACTCCCCAAAAGTTCCTAGTCTCTGATGTGGTCTTGAAGACACTGCATTTATAATGGTTGGTCCAGTTCAGTTTCTGGACATGGCAAGCCCAGGAGAATGATAACGGAGGATTCAACGGTGGTAATGCCATTGAATGTGAAGGGACAATGGCTAGATTCTGTCGAATTGAGAGATGGCCATTGCCTGACACACTTGTGGCTTGAATTTACTTTCCACTTATCAGCACAAGCCTGCAACTTATCCAGGACATCCTGCATATGGACATGGATCATATCAGTATATCACCATTGTACAATATTCAGCAACAATCATCAGCAAGCACCCTCACTTCTGACTTTATGATGGATGGTACATCATTGAAGTAGCAGCTGAAGATCACTGGGCATTGGACACTACCTTGAGAAACACCTGGAGATATATCCCAGGACCAAGATAAAAAGTTGAAAAGTCAATGACGAAAGCATTCAAGACCTTTGATTTATTAATGGAGGCACAGAATACAAATGCAAGGAAGCTTTGTGAAACCACAGAGTAGTATGTTCAATTCTGGGCACCATATATGTGAAAGGATTTTAAAGTCTTAGGAGAGACTCCAGAAAAGGATTGCTAAAATGGCACCAGAGGAGAGGAAGCTTTGTTATGCCAGAAGACTGGGGAAACTGAGTTCTCCTGACTGCAGGCAATTTAATAGGGATGTTCAGAACCAAGAAGGGGTTTAATAAAGCAAATAAATACAAACCATACCTAGCTGTGCAGAGTGAAAGGGGATACCTTAACCTCATTATTCTTGCCACCTCAACTCTGCAAAGTCCACCCTTACTTCAGTTTCATATATTCACAATATGAAAATGAGCTGCGGATTTGGTTGACACATGGGCAAGACAACAGCCTTCTGGAATCTGGGGTGAAATCCAGCCCAGATCACTGGATGAAAGCAGTTTCTCTCCTAGAGGGCAAGTTCAGCAATAGGGACATTAGGAAAAACCTTTTTAACCAGTTTCTGGTTAGGATCTGGAATGCACTACCTAAGAGTGTGGTGGAGACTGATTCATTCAAGGCCCTTGCAACCAGCTGAATTATTTATCTAAAGAGAAATAATTTTCAGGGATAGGAGATAAAGGAAAGAACTGTGACTAGGCAAATCACTCTTGCAGAGTGCCTGCACAGATGCAATGAACTGAATATCATCCTTAACTGCTGTAACCATTCTATGATTCTACATGAACTTGGGGAGATCCAAGCTGCCTCTCAATGAATACAGCACAGCAGAAGTGGAAAATGAAAATAACAATTTTCCACTGTTGGGGCTAGGGCATATTTCTGAGATAATGTACAGAGACTTTGCATCTTTCCCATGTTGCACTCAATTTGCGACCAGTGTTTTGATGGTGACATTGAGTAGTCAAACAGCAAAGTGCAACATTTCACAATAACATCTCCTGCATTACAGGCACCTTTCATAAGGAAAACATGGCCTGCAAATCAACTGATCTCACTTCATTAAAGCATTCAACTTTAGTGACTTCATTTTTCTTTGCATATATATAGCAGGAGGTTTTTTTGCATTCCTTTATCACATTACTTTGGATTACAGAGATTGCTTATGGCAATATTTTATGCTTTCATCTCTTAGGGTTAATTTTACGATCCTTTCAAGTGTATCCCCTCACAGTGTTAGCTATGAATAGTTCTACAAGCAATATGTATCCAGGATGTGTCATAACAGCCTTGCCTAATAGACTGGAACTGACACCAAAAGGTAAACCCATTCACTTGGCACTTTTAGGGTTAAGTGAAATATTCAACAGAAGAAAAAGACAAGTGTACAACGCCTAATGTCTCGTCATGGCTACTGACAATGCAGTGTACTGTACACATCTTGCAATAAATCAAATGCTTGAGTCAATAAGGCTGTCAACCTATTTAACTCTAACTTCTAATTCTAATCAGGTTTCTTTGGTCATGACTCCCATTCAGGAAACACAAACTTATATTCTTTTCTCTCATTTAGTTATCTTGTGCCACATCACAAAATAGATACTTCTGATCAATTATGTTTCTTTACCCAATCTAAGAGATAGTTCAGTTTAATAACTACTGTAAAATATATTGTATTCTTATACCACTCAGGTGTTTTTGGTAGTTAAAAATCTCAAAGTCTTCTGGCAACCCATTTCAGCTGTTAATCAATCTCTCCAGTAAATAAATTTATCCAAAATTTGCCTTTCACAACCCTGAACTACACCTTCTCGATCTGCTGCCTGGGCATATCTGTTGGTGGTAAAAAACATGAATTCTTCAGTCTAACACAACTTAGCCGAAATGGAAAGTGTTCCATTTATTATCACCGATAATAAATGCCTCTCACAGATGAACACAACATTAACCAAGTCAAACTGCTGAAAAATAGGATTAGAATAGTTAGGTGATTATTTTTGACCAGTATAGGCTTGATGGGCTGAAGACCTCTATGACCATAACTCAAGAGAACACTCAGTAGAGCACATACTTCCATCATAATGTGTTAATCCAATGTTGTTGCAATTACATAGCTCATTCTTGTAACTTTTCCCTACCTGGTTGATACTCTAAATATAAAGCTATAAAAGTAAGTATTAAAAATAAGAGGTATTCTTCTTCTTCTCGGCGTAGTTCTGTGCTGCTGCAGTGTGTTCCTGGAAGCCTGGTACTCCACAAAGAAAGCCATCAACAAATACATAGAACTCGAACCCATATACACAACAACACACTGCAGCAACACAGAACTACGCCAAGAAGAAGAATACCTTTTCCAGGTTTTCAAAGATAATGGTTATCCAAAACACTGGGTCAGAAGATGTCTACATGATCACCACCAGAAAGATACTACACGCCCCGACACACACATCACGCTATCTTACATCAGGAGCACATCGGAACTAACCACAAGACTCCTACAATGGCTGGGCATCAGAGTGGCACACAACCCTCATCAACCCTATGACAACTGCTCACCCGAACCAAACACCCACTACCCACTATGGGCAGGACCAATGTCATATAGAAGATTCCCTGCAGAGACTGTAACAAACACTACATTGGACAAACAGGAAGGAAATTAACAACAAGGGTACACGAACACCAACTGGCTACAAAAAGACACGACCAATACTCGCTCATCTCTATCCACATGGAGAAGGAGAACCACCAATTCAACTGGGACAACACCAAGATCCTGGGACAAGCAAAGCAGAGACAAGCACGGGGGTTCCTAGAAGCCTGGTACTCCATGAAGAAAGCCATCAACAAACACATAGAGCTCGACTCCATATACACTCTACTGCGAAGGAAAACTGGAAGTGAGATAATCCAGCTCAACAGGCTCCAGAGTTTAAAAACCAGGCAGGAAAACACAATGGCGCTTCATTGGAGGCTGCACTGATGATGTTACTCAGCAGGGTAATGAAATATCTGCGGAACAACAATGAACCAGCTCGGCGAGCCAACCAACCACAACACCCACAACCCGAGCGACAAATCTACTCCAAAACCTTAGAAATCCATCCATTAGTAAACAATACATTTCAAAAACTAACAGACAGCTAAGTAACAAATGGGGCAAAAACAGTACCTCCGCTGATCTTTCATGGTGGAGGTCACGAAACAAAATCACAACTTGTTTTGAAGGCAAACATGACAACTAATCTACACAGCAAGGTCCCTTGGACAAATGAGATAAATAACCAGCACATATTGCTTTGTGGGTTTTGACACGAGGGATAATGTTGTCCAGGATAACTGAGTGAATTCTCTAGTTCAGTTTTGAAAATATCATGGAGTCTTTTCCAACCACCTGAATAGGAACCAAAGCCTCAAATTAACATCTTACTCTAAAACGAACACCAGCTGACAACTCAGCATTCTCTCACTATTACATTTAAGTGCCAAACTAAATTATGTTATTCATTTGCTGGAATAAGACTGCTGGTTTGGACAACAGTATTATTATTGTCTCAAGCTAGCACTTTTAATAATTTACAATAGAGGTATCAATGTGTGATCATTGTCATGTTATCTTTGTTTATGGAAATTACTCATGGCAAAAATTTAGCTCTCATTTCCCTAGATCTAACATCAACCATCACATAATGTTAACTAATAATCGTGTTTTAATCTAAGGAGGTGCTTGGGGCATGTTACAATGCATTGTGAACTAAATTAGAATATAACTTGGAGTTTTAAGTGTTAAATCAAGGAGAAAGTGCAAAACAGGATGACAGCACCCAAGCTCTCTGCAGAACACTAATTTTGCATCACATTGTACGTGTATTATTAAACATCACAGTTCAGAAGTTTCAGAACAAGTTTATGAAAAATTCACACAGACGGAATGTTTGTCTGAAATAAAGTACATTCTCTTTCAGATTCTCTTTCACATTCACATATTAACTGTGCTAAGCCCAGATGTACGCTGTCTCCTCTATCAAATGGCTTATATACAAACTCAAGGTTCCCTCAGCAATTTTCCTTTTCAAAGATGAAGATTCCTTGCTTATCTCAATATTCCTCAGTATATCGCCTTGATATCACAAATCAGCAGCTTCACCCCCAAGGATCGTACTCCATACTAACTGCCCTTCCATTTATAAATTTTTTTTAAAAATTGGCCTTCCAATTCCTGCACAGTTGTCCACACCAAATATATTATGGCATTTACAGTATCTTATCAGGGTCAATGAGCTCAACTAACTATTAATTATTTACTTACAAATGCAGACCACCTACCCTCTGTTAGGGGTTGAGCTCGGGATGCTTGAGAAGGTCATAGGCTTATCACTCAGCCTATACTACTGATCCACCTGGCAAAAACACATTTGGCAGAGGCACATAATATCTAGTTCCTCAGTTTTACATATCATATTTAGTATCTTGCATTGACTCAATTGAAACTCATCTGCTTCCAATTAGTTTACATGCTAGTCTACCAAGTAATTTATTGCAGAAAAAGCTCTAAAACCCAGGTGAGGCAATACTTGTGGAGACATAGAATTAAAGATTTTAGTTGGTGGCCTTTTGTCAGAACTGAAGATAAGTCAAAATGGGCTTGAGACTAGTGAAGGGAGGAGGGCCAAGAAGGAGGCGTGTAATAGAGCAGAGACAGGGGACAGGCTTGGCAGTGTTCCGTTGAAGCTTAACCCAAACATCTGGGTACGAATCTTCCAGTCTGGGTTGGAATCCCTGTTTCTGACCAAGATCAGTTCAAAAAGTTGCCTGTTTAGCTCCAGAGGTATTTTCCACCCAAACCTTCAAGGCAGTAGCCTTTCGAGCTGCAGCAATCCAGCCAGGTAGCAACAGTGTAGGTTGGCAATGAAATCATGCCTCACCCCCACCTATGGCAGAACCTGCCGTATTCCATTTTTAATTGTCGGAAAACCACTTTGACAGAGCTACTGAGAGGAAGTAAGTGAGTAAGGTAAGTGAGTAGGCAGTGTACAGGTGGGTGAGGACATAGGTGAAAGATGGGTGGCAAGGGCAGGAGGTGACAAGTGAGTTGAGGGCATTGGGTGGCAGGGCATTGGGGAGGGAGGAGGTGGAGCGAGATTGCCAAGTGGGCAAGGGTGGGAGGAGGCTATCAATGGGTGAGGATGCAGCTTGGCAGGTAGGCCATGGTGATGGCAATGACAGTGATGGTAGCAAGTTGGTCACAGTGGCAGTGATGTCAGTTTAATAGTTAACCAGGAATCAAAGCAGGTTTTAAAACTTTTAACAGTTCCTGTTAATATTAGTTAATAAGTTAGCAGGGTCACAATCCCCAAAGTCTCCTATTCTAACTTTGAATCGGGGGCCATTCTAGAGGGAATCAAATGCTGGGTATTGCTAATCTGATATTTTAATTTACAGGGTAATTCCCACAGAGTCAGCCGCATGGGACTTCCACGTGGTCCTGGTAGACAATGCTTGAGCAGCAACGATCTTCTTTTCAGAAGGTCCAGGCCCTCATCTTTTAACTTAACACCCATAGCCTTCTGGACTCAAAATTCAACAACGTCAGATCTTCATCTTTCTGTGTGAGCTTTTGTATCTTTCTTCTTTGATTAGCCTTTATGTTGCTCCTTCTATGCCCCTTAATGGTGCATTCAGAAGGTTTTTAATGAAAGAATTCATGCCTCATTTGGACAGGACCTTTGTTTCTTCACTATATCCATTACCACTCTTTTGGTTGTTGCTTGATGAAATATTTTGTTATTTAATCTCCACTGGTCTCAATCCTATAGTTCTCCTTTGTTCTTCCTATCCTCTGCCCCGTTTAGTGGTTTAACAATCTTGTGTCTCTACTTTCCTTCAGTCCTAATGAAAGGTCATTAACCTGAAATGTTAACACTTGAGATTTTCCAGCCGTTCTTTGTTTTTATTTCAGATTTCTGGCATCTGCAATGTTTTTGCTTTTCTCTTTCTACAAACTTTCCTGCCTGCTCCCATCGAGTCAGGAGCTTCCTTTGTCTTAGAATTCTCTCTGCATTAAGACTGTCAATAAGACATACATTAGACATACAAGGAGCCACAGATATCAGTATACATCCTGGTGACAACCCAGTCATAACGTCCAACTTTAACTGGCATGCCAGCCGAACGGAAACATAGCAAAAGTGCTTGTTGTTGTACTTGCCTCCTAATCTCACTCCAATCCAAATCACCATGGTTTTGGTTAGGCCTTCACTAGAGTACCTCTGCATTTACATGAAACAGGAAACTTATTATTGGATGCAAATCAAAATCTTTTGTATATGCAACCCCTTTCAGCAATTACAAATCCAATTGATGCCCTATCCTTGCTATTAGCAACTTTCGCTTCATATCTGAAATAGCACTGGTCAGGCACTGTAGTTGAAACCTTAGAATGTATGGCCCAAAACAAATAGTGAGGTGAACTTCTCCTAAACATGCTCATTGAACAGCCTTTATAAAGGCATGACATGGGAATGATTGAGGTGCCAGGAGAAGTGTTAATTTTTCTGGTGTTAAGTGACATGAATACATTGAAGAGGAGGAGGAATTTTGTTTCATTAGTAATGTTCCTTAAGATTTGGAGAATTAGGAATTCAGGAGATTCACTGGTTAGTAAATGCTTGAGGAATTATGTGCAGATTACTTAGCGCTACAAAAAGTCGAGCCCTTCGTGAACTATGGAATATGCTGAATTGGGGCTCTCTATTTTCTTTCTTCTGCCTTGTTCACAAACAAAATTCAAAATTCATAGGTGAGAAAAGCTTGTAAATGGGTATGTAGTCGGGAAATAATAGTTATAGATTACATGAGGACATAAACAAGCTGGTGCAATGTGCAAACACAAAATGGATAATATTCTATACAGAAATTGATATCGTGTTGGGAAGAGTGGGAGATTGACAATACATTAAAGGGAATACAAGGAGACAAGTGAGTTAAGGGGAAGTTGTTTGTTCTCAATTCGAAGGTGGCAGACAGGTTAACAAAGCAATAGAATTCTCAGCAGTTCAAAACAGACGTATAAAGTACAAAAGCCAGGAAGTAACGCTAAAAACCAGCTTGGCCCTAGCTGGTCAATTCTAGACATGGGAAAGATGTGAAGGGTACTAAAAGAGAAATACCACAATCATAGCACAAAAGAAGGCCATTCAGCCCATCAAGTCCATGCCAACTCTCTGTAGAGCAGTTGAGCAATCCCATTCTCTTACTCTATTCCCTTAGTGCTGCAAAATTATTTCCTTCAAGTTCCATTTTAATTATTATTGACCCAAGTACCAATGGCTGTGAATTCTCAATTTTCAAGTATCTCAGTTCCATTTCTAAATGTGGCTAAGAGCACAGAATAACTTGTAAATTTAGTTGAAGCTAACCAAATGTTTCTCCTCTCCATCCTTTCTCTCCCTGCAGGGAAAGCGAGCAATTCAGTACTTGAACTGGTGCTGAGCTACAGATTCCAGGAGGCTCAAGGCCCTACTTCTGATCTTCAATGAGTCTGCTGATTTCAACTAGCCAAGAGAAATTACACAGAAATGGTCTCCAAGCAAAAGGTAATAAAATCTTTCAGCTATAAGAAAATTCAGCCATAGTTCTGCTTTCGATCATTTCCATTTAATTGCTGTAGAAAAGAAGTCTCCGGCTATAACTATAGATAAGACAACAGACATAGAATATAAAGCACAAAAACTTGCCTTTAGCTCTAGCAACGCTTGCACTGAGACTCCATTTGAGCATCCTACTATCTTTCATCATCTATCCTCATTAGCTCATTTATCATTCCATTAAATGCTCTCCACCATTCACCTCAACCAGTCACTATGGCAATAAGCTTTACATTCTCACCACTCTCTGGGTAAAGAACACAGAAGCATGAGATTTAGGAACAGGAGTCAGCTCCTCAGCTCTTGTGCTTGCAGTGCCATTCAAATCAACTCCACTTTCCTGTCTGGCCCCCATAATCCCACAGTCCCTTGTCTACCAACAATCTAACTCTTGCCTTGAATAAAATCAATGACCAAGCACCACTTTCTGGAGAAAAGCATTCCATATACTAACAACCATCTGGGAAAATGCATTTCTCCTCATCACTGTCTTAAGGGGAGGAAACGCCCGAGTGGTGTTATCGCTGGACTGTTAATCCAGAAAGCCAGATAGTGTTCTGACGACCCAGGTTTGAATCCTGCCATAAAAATCTGGAATTAAGAATTAACTGCCATCCTAACCTGGTCTGGACTCCATAGGTCTCCAGACCCATACCAACATCGTTGACTCTTGACTGTCTTCTGGGCAATTAGGGATGGGTAATAAATACTGGTCTAGCCATCGATGCCCTTATCCCATAAATGAATTTAAAAAAAGGAGGCCTCTTATTCTTAATAAGTGTGCCTTAGTTCTGGTCTCCCCACAAGTGGAAACACTCTCCTAGTATCCACCCAACCAAGTCTCATTAATATATTTATATGCTTCAAAATGATCACCTCTTGTTCTTTCAAGCTCCAATGAGTATAGGCCCAACTTCTTCAAACATTCTTCAGAAGCACTGCATTCCAGCAATGAGATGAATGAACATTTCCTACTGCTTCTAAAACAGACATCTTTTTTCCAAATAAGGGGGCAAAAACTCCAGATGTAACATGATCGAGGACCTTGTAAAAGTTCCCTACGTTTATATCCCATTGCCCTTGCAATAAAGAAAAACATTCCATTTGTGTTCCCAATCACTTGCTGAATCTGCTTGCTAACTTTGTGTGATTCACGTACCAGGGAATGTCTGTGTCATAGAGTTATTCAATCTCTCTCCATTTACATAGCATCCTACTTTTCTGTTCTTTCTGCCGAAGTGGAATGTTCACACTTTCCCAAATTAAACACCATCTGTAAAATTTTTACCCACTCAGTTACAACAAAGGGCCACTGGACTCAAAACAGTAACTCCGCTTCTCTTTCTGGAGATGCTGCCGTACCTACTGAGTTTTTCTAGCAATTTTTGTTTGTGTTTCATATTTCCAACATCTGCAGTTCTTTGTTTTCCTTATAGCAATCTATGGTGTTACTTATCCAACATTCAGATGTTTGTCGATCTAATTTTGTCACAGGGACTAGCCTGGGTCTATTTTGTCCCCAGCAAATTACTACAGAACCAAAGCAGTTTCTTCCCAATTCTGATATTTAGTTCTTTCATTTATTCAGCCATATATAGTGATAAATTCTGCTTATGCCCTGCTTGAGGATAGTATGTTGTTCACATTTTCCTTCACAGCAGTGAGCGAAATAAGCAAGAGAGATCAAGCATCGGTATCTCTGAGTGCATAAATGATATTTGCGTCCGAGTCTTTGAATAACTGCATGCATCTCTATATTCATACATCAGGGAGTAGCTGTCTCTGGAAGTCTGAGAGAATGTGCATAATAGCTAAGAAAACCTTTGCTTGTGTCAGCCTTTAAATGTGCACGTATCTGTATCAACATTTGTGTTACCTTCTAAATATCTCTGTAATATGCGCACATTCGTGTGGCTTCACAACCTGTGTGTACTTACCTCCACACATCTGCATGTTCTGACAACAAGTCTATGTAAATATCTCCCTATGACTGTTTCTGCAGTTGTCATATGAACTGAAATGGATCGAAAGATAAAAGATCACTTGTGCTTTGTAGCACAAGGCAGAAGACTGTGGTGAGGATTCACAATGCCCACTTTGATAAGAACAGACATAGTCTGCCTGCTATAAAAGTAGCAATATTGACTGAGTTTTAAAGGATTCAAGTCATCTAGAAATATACTTATCTCAAACCACCATCAGGAATGTGCAGTTCATGTACTCACATTGACCTCTGCTCTCAAACACTGTATTTCTGCCAATCAGAATGAAACACTTGTAGGAACCATATGTATATAAACCACATTCCTGCACAGTCCAGAACCTGAAATGTTCTGAATATGCAGTTAAGAGGGAGCTGTTCCATGAATAAAATGTAGCGCTTCTCTATCTATACATTCAATTAATTTTAGTGTTCTATCACGAAGGTGTTGAGCATTCCTCAATTTGGTTTCAATATCACAGACTACTTTCCAATCATTCACCTTTCGGTTCATTTGGATATTCTAGACAATGAATGTTGTCAGGATACTTAACTACAGGGAGATATCACAGCCATGTCCAATTCTGCATTTACGTATGCATAATGGCCACATCTAAACACTGTCAAGTGTGAGTCATTACATAAAATGAAAAGTGGCAACTATCGTAATTTTTTCTCCCTGTGATTCAGAGGCATCGAAACTGATTTTAATTCTCCAAATAATATCTGTTAATGCAGTTTAGGCCAGAGCTAAACATGGAACTTCCTCATCATTCGACGAGGTAAACTCATTGAATGAGTCAAGCAGAAGGCAAGATTTGCAGTCTAACAATGATGACTACCTGACGATAGGGCAACACTCCAAAAGCTTGTGATTTCAAATAAACCTGTCGGACTATAACCTGGTGTCATCTGACTTCTGATTAGTTGTAGAAATGTATACCTAAGTTGGGCATATTTTCCAACTTTGAGAAATAGGTCCCTAACTTTAATATTAAGGTCATTATAAAAATGCAAATTGCTAAATAACTAGCTGCAACAGATCAAACATTGAGCAAGTGAGCTTGTTTTATTGTCTTTGCACATAATCATTTCCTAAAGATTTTAGCAGCTATCAAGGAGATAAGCTCTTTATAGTAATCTTATCTCTAAACAATTAAAACGTCATTGGCACCTCTAATTTGAATTCAGTAAAATCCCCAGGCATCACAAGCAGGTTTTGAGAGATTTTTCACACAAAATGCACAATGTGGAAAATCGTGGCAATCTGGATAACTACGTGTACAGGAGATACCTCTGGTTAGAGCAACTCAAACACTGAGCTTTAGAGTTTGAACAGCAGCTGGGTGTTGGAGGGACACTAAGGTATATTCACCAGGCTGAGGGGTGTGTACATAACACAGTTCAGGATGTGAACACCCTGCACCTTAAGGGTGCGCAAGCAGACAGGGAATGTGTGACTGTCGGAGAGCTGGAGGTAACCAGGCAGGGAGTGCAGTGAAGCAATCCCCCAAGCGCATCTCATTTGCAAACCATTTTTGGGTCTCAGAAAACAAAGAGTGAGTCTTCCTCTGTGACAGCCAGCCACAGCCAAAATCATAGCCATGTGAGTGGTCTAGCTGCTCCTGGGCTTTTTTTTGGGGGTGGGGGCAGTCATCTGAGAGAAAGAGACACAGAGAAGCGGGGGAAGAAGGAAGAGGAAGGGGGTCTAAATTGCAATTTTAGTTGGGGATTCATTAGTGAGGGGAGTTACACAGGCACTTCTGTGGCCACAGACGTGACTTCAGGACGCTAGGTTACCTCCCAGGTGTCAGGGTCAAGGATGTCCTGCAACATCTGCAGAGCTTTCTGAAAGGGGAGTGTGAACACCCAGAGGCAGTGATTTAAACCGAACCATGCCTTAGGAAGAAAGGGAATTGAGGTCCTGTAAGCTGATTTTAGGGAGTTAGGTAGGAAACTTAAGTCCAAATCATTAACATATATATCATAAACAGCAAGGGATGTTGGTCCCATTCCATTTCCAATGTAACTCATCCAATTATTCAGTCAATCGTCCCTCCACCCAGAAATGGTCCCAATGCCTTAGGAATCTAAAGCCCTCCCTCGTGGACCATCCTTCCAGCCATGCATGCGTGCACAGAATATGAATTTTTAAAAATCTGGTCACAGTCTACTCATGACCATGAATCAACTGTCATAAAAATATATCAACCTGTTTCATGAATCTATGTTAGAGAAGGAAATTTGCCATTCTTACCTGATCTGGCCTATATGTGACACCAGATCCACAGCAAAGTGGTGGAGTCTAAAATTCCCTCTGAAATGGCTGAGGAGGCAACTCAATTATATCAAACTGCTCATAAATCTAAAATGAATGAATGAAAGCCAGCAGACCACTTGGCAGCAATCTAGGCACCAGAAACAGCAATGGTAATTTAAAATCTTATCAATTTGGCAAATTTCTTCTTACTAACTTTTGAGGGCTTGTTCCATAACTGAGAGAGTTATTACTGAGACTAGTCATGCAGCAGTATGACAGTCATAGTCACGGAATCACGCCTTACAGACATTGCCCCAGACCCTTCCATTACCAATCCCCGGGTCTGTCTTGTCCCACCACCATAACGGACGCAGCAGAGGCATACAGTTGAGAGGGAGTTGTCCTGGGAGTTCTCAATATTGATTCCAGGTCCAGCGACATTTCATGCTTCCAGGTTAAACATAGACAAGGAAACCTCCACAACCATCACATAGCCGCAGCAGAATGTACCATCCACAAGATGCACTGCAGAAATTCACCAAGGCTCCTTAGATGGCACCTTCCTACAACCACTGTCACTCAGAAGGACAAGGGCAGATGTACTGGAGCACCACGACCTGCAAACCACATATTATCTTGATTTGGAAATATATCACTGTTCTTCACAGTCACTGAATCAAAATCCCAGAACTTTATCCTTGACTGGACTGCGGTTCATAAACTGCAAATACACAGCTCACACGAGAGCTTTCCATGGGCAGTTTGGGATAAGCAGTATATGCTGCCCAGCCAGCAATGCCCGCATCCTCGGAAATAGTTTTTAAAAACTCATTTACTGAGCCATTAAGTATACACTTCCAGATATGTATCCATCTGTAACTAACAATAATGTTATTGATTTTCTAATGGCATAGCTGCTTAATTTAACAAGGAGATGAACCAGCCATAGAGCTCAAAAAGTCTCAGCTCCTAACCGCAGTCTGTTCACAGCTAGCTGATCCACCCAGGACGGCAGCAAGACTGGTATGACTCTCTTTGTCTTGGATCAAAACATCCAGTTCTAGCACCTTCGAGATATTTTACAACCAATTTGTTCAGCGACACTACTGCACACTGCTGGAACAGATGGCACGTAAACAGTGGCCTCCTTGCTCAGAGGTAGGAACATTATCACCACATCACAAGAAACCTTCTGTCATCTTCTAAACCACCAGTTCATTTCAGAGAAAGAGAAGATCTTATGCAATTTCTGATGTTGTTATGCAGATGCCTTAATTCCACCCCAGAATATGAAACAATATACACTGTAATTGAAGAATAATATTAATTAAGATTGAAGCCAATTTATTGAAATGTGCAGAGGTCCATGTCTGAGAGTTCATTCAGAAGACCAATAAATGGGCCAGGCTATTTTGCAGGCAGTACAAAGTATAAATGGCAAAGTAGGCAAAATCAGAAGTACCAACAAAATAATGCTGACCTTTAATTCTGAAAACAAAAGATTTTAAAACCTCGACTGAACAACATGGAGAATTGATGGGGAATCAATGGCCTAGTGCATTATCGCCAAGTTTTTAATCCAGGAACCTGGAATGTTCCAGAAACCTGGGTTTGAACCCCACCATGGCCAATGGTGGAATCTGAAATCAATAAAACAGTCTGGAATTTATTGTCTAATGATGACCAAGAAATGTTGTCGATTGTCAGAAAACCCCATTTGGATCATTAATGTCCTTTAGGTAAGCAAACTGCCATCTTTGCCTGGTCTGGTCTACATATGACTTCAGATCTAGAGAGATGCAGTCGACTCTTAATGGGTTTTGGGCTAACTAGGGATAGGCAATAAATGCTGGCCTAGTTAGTGATGCCCATATCCCAGCAATTTTTTTTTAAATTCCATAGTTCTGATGTCCAAGAGGAGATGAGTTCACACAAGATTTTTTGTAATGGTTTGTTTCAACAAAGTGAGAAGGTAGCAAGGGGCAGCAGACAGCATGGAACAAAAACAATTTTGGTGAAATTAAAGCAGCAAGTTCAGTCTATAGAAGTATCAACAAAATAGAAAAAGGGAGAAATAGTAAAGATTGTCAAAAGAATTGGAGGCTGTGAATGGAAATTTTGTTTTCCAAAAAAAAACAGAATCCGTTGGTGAAATTTAAATGAGTTTAGCAATTTAAATTTAAATTTAAATTTGTGTTATGGTTGGGGGTTTAAATCTCTGGTACTAAAAACTAATTAAAGTGGTCTGTTACTTGTCATTAGAATTTGTTGCAAGTTTGTTTTAAAACATTACTTATTTCCAGAAGACCATTAGGAATAAATACTTTTGATAATGTTTTGTAATCAGCAAATGAATGTGTCATTTGTTAATAAATTAACAAGACCATGATGGCTCAAGTTTTCAACTTCAGTTTATGCTTGGTTAGTTACATTTGGTAATTGAAAAAAAATACACCCAAGTTGCTGGCTCCAGTCAATGGCTATTGACTCTTAACAGAAAGTGAGTATGTCTAGGTGTCAGGAAAGGAAAGGATAATCTTTTCCAAGAAAAGATGATGAGAGCTTTAAATAAACTTTATGGGGAGGTGCCTGCCGTCACCAAGGGCAAAACCATAAAGTGAAACAGAAATGACATCAGCAACTCTATGTTTAGGAGATGTTTGCTGCTGACACTGGCTGAAACTTAGCACCAATGACAATCTATAAAAGTCATCCTATAGTCAACGGTAATAATGTAAACAGTGAAACTGTAGTGATCAAGTGCAGCTTTGATGACATGACTTTGCTTCTTTACTATGGACAGGAGAATAATATTGGTTAGATCTCAGCAACGTAAACCTGTATGTGGTTATGTCCTTCACTCAGGCTTCTACTCTCGTGCAATATTAATGAGATTGCGACTGCATGAGCAACGTTGAATTAGGTTTGGTGTTTATCATTTGAGACCCAGAATAATGCAGTCAGTCAATATTCACCCTAATCACAATCCACCAACAACAGGTGACATTTACTGCAGCATGGTCAACTAATATCCACAATATCACAATCTGGCCTAGTAGCATAGTTATCACAGAATCATAGGTCCAGCAACACAAATGTGCACATTATTTGATTGACTTTTACTCAAAGAAAAGAGCTGTAAGAATATGGAAAGAGCAGAGGAACTGAACAGCTGCATCACAGATGAAAAGCGTTAGATGGCTTCCTCCTGTGCTATAAAATGTCAAAAAGAAAACAGAAGCCAAAAGGACCATTCAGCAACTCAATTTTGCTCCAGAGTAATACTGTAATAACATGAACAGCTCCTCTATGCAGTTAATGCCTTACTTTAGAGAATTATCATTTTTACTCCTTGGCCTCCCTTAAAAAAATGTTGTCCAACATTTCAATCTCCTTTCTTAACATCAACACTGCTTTACTTACACATAAAACAAGTGCATTCATAGACTTCATGCTATACAGAATCATAGAATCCCTACATTGCAGATAATGACGATTCAGTCCACTGAGTCTGCCCTCCGAAGAGAATCCCACCCAGCCGCCCCCCAACCCCACATTTGCCATGGCTCACCCACTTAGCCTGGAAACAACAGAACAATTTAGCATAGCCATTCTAGCTAGCCTGCACATCTCTGGGCTATGAAGGAAACTGGAGCACCTGGCAGAAATACAGAGATATGTGCGAACTCTAAACAGGCAGTAATCCAAGGCTGGAATCAAAATTGTTAGCAGCACTAACCACTGAGCCACCATGCCACATTTTAAAAAAATAATAAATACTGGCCATGAAAGGAATTTTTCAAATAAAATGGGTTAAAGAGAGAGAGATAAAAAGGGACAAAAAGTAGGATTTGCTGGTTGAACCTTGAGAGACTCAGGAATCCCATTTAATCCTCAAGCAACTGCTAAATTCCAGTGGGCTCAAGGATAATTGGTGTCAAATGGCTCATTACTGAACTGAACTGACATTGCCTTCTGCATGTGCAGGTTGCACAAGACCAGCCACCATGTTGCACATTGTAAAGGGATGGATCACATTCTATCTGTAATTTCAGATTCCCATATGTTGCAGGGTCCTCAATGAATTATGACATTGTTTCAAAAAAGTCATATGAAGATATTTACTTATGTTTATGAGGATTTGTTAAAAGCCAAGTGAGATTAGATTTCTAATTAATAATGAGATCAAGGGACACAGGAATAGCACATTGAAGTAGATGAGCAACCATGATCTAAAATGGCAGAACAGGCTCAAAGGACTGAATGGCATACTCCTACTCCTATGTACCATCAGGACACTTGACTGCTCTGGCCATAAAATATTGAATTGCATATTGTTAAGTAGATAATTAACACTTATTTTTTTTGAATGTTTATTGCTGTAAAATGTATCAACAAATTCCTCATGCCTGTTCCATTCCTTCTATAATGATATCAAACAAACATCATTACGACAGTTAACCAGAACCTCATCTAAGATTATAATGAAACTTCATTCTGCTTGGTTGTTGGAGATCACATCTCCAGGGAAGCCTACAGCTTGGTCACCAGAGACGGTGCTCAATTTGCCCTAATGAGAAGCACGGAGCTAAATTAAATGAATTTCTGGCGGGTATTCAAATTAGTAAATGCATCCCAAAGGGAAATCAAGGGATGATTTTACAAGTTAGTACCAGCAGTAGGGAGCTTCTTTGACTAATGGCACAAATGGGAAAATACTGCCAAGCTTTGTATCTCTGGTCAAAACTGCAGCACAATGCCAATATTTTACTGGCCACTTCCTTCTGCTAGCATGCCACTTTCCCAAGTACTCCAATTCCTGGTCGTTCTCGAATAAATCTTGAGATGGAAGTGCACTTATGAGGACATTTGGGAGGACAACATCATGCTTGATCATTATATGGTCTGAACGAATAGCTTGTGATACACAATGCCAGGGCCTGATATGATTAAAGCATGCTTGGTATTAATCACAACTGGTACCTATGGAACTATATTGCTGGAAGTAGTCAACCACTTCTGAGGCAAAAGGAAACTTGCCTCATTCAAGTTTCTGATGGCTGTAAATGAAAGACAAGGGTTCTTACCTTGCTAGTCTGTGCTAGCTGTAAATCCTAGCTCTAAGATGAAAGGATAATTGTATGAATCCATTGTATTACTAAGGCTCCTGTAATAAACAAATGGTCTAGTTGAAAGCATTATGTATAATTATGTATAGCTTTTTTTCATGCATCTACACAACATTAGGCTGTCAACTGATATACTGTGCACTTCAAACTATAATGCTCATTTCACGTATTTTTCTTTCACCTTTCATAGCATCCAGCTATTTCTTTTTGTCTCAACTGATGCTGGAGTCCCTAACCATGGCCTTAGTTACCAATAGATTTCCAATTCTTTTGTGGATGGCTTTCCATCTTGCAACTATTGTAAATTTGAGTTCACCTAAAATTCACTACCTATATCCCAATACCTGTCACCCTTGTGATTGCCGAACTACATTGCCTCATTTCAGCAACGCCTCACTTTTGAAAATTATAAGTCTAGTTTGTAAGTCTATGACCTCACTCTTTTCTGTCGATATAACCTCCTGCAGTCTTACAATCCTCAGGAAATCTCTGCAGTCCAATTTTGGCATACCTCAGATTTTAATTGCTCCACTATCGGCAGTTGTGCTTCAACTGCTTAGGCCCTAAATTCTGAAGGTCCTCCCTTAAATACTTTGCCTTTCTACCTTTCTCTGCCTTTAGACATTCCAACACTTCTTAAATCCTTCCTCTTTGACTGAGCTTTGATCACTTGGCCTAATGTCTTCTAATGTTGCTGGATGTCAATTTTTTTTAAAACAATTTTGTTCAGACATCATATTAGGCTAAAGAAGCTATAGAAATGCACGCTGCTGTTTGTACTTAGAATGAAAATATTTGCACAGTAAATTTTAAACTTAAGGAGCTTATTCCAGGATATTTTACATCTACTTCATGATTAAATCAAAATCAACAAATTGTTTCTTTCTCCTGAAGCATAAAATGCAGATAACCCAGATAACAAGCATTTCTTGGGCTGTCTTGCTGCATTATAGAATGTGAAATTTGAGTTTTATTGCTGGCTGAATTCCTATTCACCACAACATTGTCACATGCACTGTTACTGATCAGGGCAGAGGCTGAGGAAGCTTTATATAAGAATAAACCGTCATTGGGTATTACTGCCAACTGCTAAGAGGCTTCCCAAGAATTTAGGATTCCCCTGAACTGTTCAGGAATTAGAAACAAATCTCTAGGATTCTGCTGTCAGCAATTCAGGGATCAGTAGATAAATATAGGGGTCATTTAACAAAAAAAATTGTGGTGCTTCCCACTTTTTCTTTGAATACTTTTATTTATTAGTTGCAAAAATGTTGGGAGAAAAAGAAGCAAAATTGGAACAATGAAAGATGAAAGCCACGTCATGAAACCTGTAAGGAGTACTGACAACCCCGATTAGTGGTGATTTATGCCTGAGAAAGACCTGCCTATGATCTAGGCAGTGAGCTTAAATTTTAGAGGTAAAATGTAACAAGAAAACATAAGTAAAAAGTAAAGAAACTGGGGAAGGAGGCACAACCTAAAGAGAAAAAAGGGGACAATATACTATCATGCAACCATGGACATTCAGTATCACTGTCACGGTGTTTATTGACATACCACAGAAGATGCGTTGGAGAAAAGATGAGAAAACTGTATGATGCAGATAAGAAAAGATTTAACATTTTCTATTGTATGTCTCTGGATTCTGAACAGCCTGATGTCTGAGACCTTGCAAAGTGAACAACCTCATCACATTTGAGTGGTGCATGAAGCAAAGCATCTCATTCACACTTGAAAGAATTTTGAAGGCCTCAGCCTATGAGCACATTATGTAGTCAAACTCTGCAGCTGAGCTGCAGTTTCAGTTATCACTTGTGCTGTGGATTCAAGACGTGATGAAAAAATTTTAAAGACAAGGCAGTTAGTTTACGCCACTAAATTCAGGCTTGAAACTCAAAACTGTTTTGTCTGCTTCTCCAGTCTTAACTTTAATGGTCCATGATAATGAATTTGCTTCCCACAGTCCTGAATTTGCTTCCTCGTCACTAGCACTTCATCTCACTTGCCCTCAATTCTAATCTCACTTCCTCTAGTGGGGTTTAATGTAGAGAAGGTATCACACTTAATAGAAAAATCAATCACTGTCTGCATTTAAAAAATTTTGAGTTTTCAAAGTTTGACAAAGCAACTTTACTAACTTTACCACCCATTTAAGGTGAATGAGCACTATATTTTGTAATTATTTGTTCACATTACCAGCAAGGAATCAGTACTTTCCTGGGTTACTGTCTTTGGGATCAATTCTGATTTACAACTAGTTATGGGCCAGGGGCCCATCCCAGCTCAGAGATGCTGGTACTGCTCTTAAATTAATGCCGATGCTTAGAGATTAATTTATGGCACTTGTCTCTGATACAGTAAGTGTTCTCATCAAGTTACCCAGTTTTACATTGTTTTGCTTCAACATCAGTTATTTAATGAGGCCTGTATCCTCATTTATTGTCACAAATTTAGTTTTTAAAATTGATTTGAGATAGTCAAACATGGTGTCAAATCAGGTCATTCGGCCCTCTTTTGGAGTGGCTTCTCCCACTCCACGACCTACATTGTCACTACCAGCCCTCCAGTTTGTGGCCTCTACCACTCCCTATCACACCCTCTCATTGATGACCTGCCTATTCATGACTTACCTTCTTATAAATCACAGCCACTCCACTGTCCCTCATTGCTCATCTACAGAGTCCTCCTTGTCTTAAAACTGCATGAGTACACTATCAACTTTAAGTGAGGACTTTGTGCACCTTCACTGGTGATGAGTTACAATGCATTTATGTGACTCCATTATAAAAATACTCTCTACAGCAGCACAACCCAAAAAGGTCAACAATCTGAAATGTTAACCCAATTGCACTCTCCACAAATCCTGCCTCTTCTGCCGAGTTTTCCAGCATGTTTTGAACATAATCAGAAAAAATGCACCAAACTCAAGGGACATCACTCAAATATGAATATTAGCTACATAACTTTTACAGAATTGTATTAAAGCCATTTATTTTCTTTATTTCTGACACGTTCACATACCATACATCTCTTTCAAAAGCTAGTACAGTTTCTGTTAGGGAAGGAAATCTGACCTTGTGTATAGGATGCTATATCCACAGCAATACAGCTGTTTCAAGGAGAAATTAGAAATAGACAATAAAGGCTAGCCTTGTCAGCAATAGCAATATCCTGTGAATGGACAGAAAAAAGCAAAAATCAGTATTTGTCTGAGACACAAGACAAATCATTTTTCAACATCATGTCAATTCAATTCCCTTCACTTGATATTAGAAACAACTGAAGACACAGGATACTGCAAAGCCTATATGCCCTGACAACATTCCAGCAGTAGTACTCAAGACTTGTGTTTTAGGACTGACCATGATCCTCGCAAGCTGTTTCATACTGCTGTAACATTTTCCACTTTATTAGGTAGATGGGAATCAGCCAGATATGTCCTGTCCACAAGAAGAGGGACAAATCCCAAAACCAGCAAATTGCCACCTGATCAGTCTGCTCACAATCATCAACAAAAAGTGATGGAAAGGCCACCAACAGTGCTATCAAGTGGCATTTATTCAGCAATAACAGGTCACAGATAATCACTTTGGTTCTACCAGGACCACTCAATGCCTGACCTCATTACAAACATGGACAAAAGAATTAAATGCCAGAGCTGAGAGTGACTGCTCATGGCATCAAGACAGCTTCTGACCATGTATTGTATCAAGGAGCCTTAATAAAAGTAGAGTCAAAGGGATTCTCGGGCAAGGCTTTCCACTGGTTAGAGTCACACCTATGACAAAAAGAAGATGGTTATGGTTGTTGAAGTCAACTATCAGGACATCAATGTAGCAGCTCCTTAAGGTACCATCCTAGGCTCAAATTCTCCAGCCAGTTTATCAATGACCTTCTCTCCATCATAGAAAGGCTGAAGTCGGGATGTTTGCTGGTCATTGTACAATATTCAGCACCATTCACAATCCCTCACTCTATGTCCATATGCTGCAAGACCCGCACAATATTCTGGTTGACAAGTATCAATTAGCATCTACACCATACAAATGCCAGGCAATGAGAATCTCCAACAAATCAGAATCTAACTATTGCCCCTTCACATTCAATTGCATTATCATAGTGGGGCACCCCCTTTCAACATCCTGGAGGGCACCGAAACTAAACTGCATCACATTTATAATTATTGTAGCTAAAATAGCAGGAAATTTTGTGAAGTAACTGATGTCCCGACTTCCCCATGCCTGCCAACCCTCTACGAGGCACATGACTGAAGTGTGACGGAACACTGTCAATTTGGTTGAATGACTGCAGTTTCAACAACACTCAAGAAGCTCAACACCATCCAGGACGAAACAGCCAACTTCAATCAGTATCCCATTCACCACCTTCAACATTCACTCCCTTCACCACCGACACAGTGGCAGTAATGTACATCACCTACAAGGTGCTTTACAGCAACTCATCATAGTACCCTCCACTACCCAGGAGGATAAAGGTAGAAGATTCATGGAAACACCACCACCTGCAATTTCCCCTCCAGCAATACACTTTCTGACTTGAAATTATATTGTTGTTTCTTCACTGCCATCGGGTCAAAAACCTGGAACTCCCTTCATTAACACATACACGTGGTCACAGCGGCCGAAAGCAGTAGCTCATCACCACCTTCTCAACAGCAAACAGCAATAAACATTGGCCCAGCCAGCAATACTCAATTCCCATAAAATAACTTTTTCACAGAAAGTAATATAACTTCTCTAGTACATTAGGTACTGGCTCTTTATTGTAATGGCTATATAACTTGCCTACCACAAACATACAACAGTGATTGTGACAAACGCAGTCACATAAATGACCAAAATGCTCGTTCATGCTGAGTTTTAAACCATGTATTTTGTACAAATCGGAAGAGACCTACAGGTTGTAGATAGCACATAGGTGTAGCAGGTAATCGGGAAGGCTAATGGAATGTTGGCCCTTATTTCAAGATGGTTGCAGCATAAGAACAGAAAACTCTTACTACACTGTACAAGGTGCTGGTGAGACTACATACAGTCATAGAGTCATACAGCACGGACCCTTTGGTCCAACCAGTCCATGCCGAACATAAACCCAAACTAATCTAGTCCCACCTGCCTGTTCCTGGAACTTATCCCTCCAAAACTTTCCTATTCCGGTATCTATCCAAATGTCTTTTAAAACGTTGTAATTGTACCTGCATCCACCACTTCCCTGGGAAGTTCATTCCACAAGCAAATGACCCTCAGTATGTCTTTTTTAAATCCCTCTTCTCTCACCTTAAAAATGTGCTCCCTAATCTTGAAATCCCCTAACCTAGGAAAAAGACAACTATCACTAACTCCACCTGTACCTGTCATTATTTTATAAACTTCTAAAGGTTGCCTCTTAACCTCCAGTGGAAAAAGTCCCAGGCTATCCAGCCTCTCTTTATAACTGAAACCTTCCATACCTGACAACATCCCGGTAAATCTCTTCAGAATGCTCTCCAACTTGATAATATCCTTCCGAAAAGTGGGTAACCAGAACTGGACACAGTATTCCAGAAGAGGCCTTGCCAGTGTCCTGTACAACTTCAACATAACATCTCAACTCCTATACTCAAAAGACTGAGCAATGAAGGCAAGCATGCCAAATGCCTTTTTAACCACCCTGTCTATATGTAGTGCAGACTTCAAAAAATTATGTACCTGCACCCCTAGGTCCCTCTGTTCTACAACACTACGCAAGGCCCTACCATTAATGTATACCAAAATGCAATACCTCGTATTTATCCAGATTCAACTCCATCCGCCATTTTTCTGCCCATTGACCCATTTGATCAAGATTCCGTTGTAATCTTACAAAATCCTCTTCACTGTCTACTATACCACCATCTGTACTGTCAGCAGTTTGTTCCCCTTATTTATGGAAAGATACTGTTTCATTGGATGTAGTTCAGAGAAGGTTCACTAGGATGATCCCCAGTAAGGAGGGATTGTCTTTGAGCAAAGGCTAAACAGATCAGACTCTACTCATTGCAATTTAGCAGAATGACAGGTAATGTCACTGAAGCAAATAGGATTCTCAAGGGACTTGAAAGGGTGGGCTTGCTGAAAGGATGTTTTCTCTTTTGGGACAGTATAGGACCAGAGACTAGAACACAGTCTCGGAATTAAGGAGTGCAAATGTAAGACTGAAATAAGGAACAACTTCTTCTCTTGCGAGTCTTTGAAACTCCTTGCCACAGAGAGCTGAGGGGGCAGAGTCCCTATTTAAGGCTGACATAGATAAATTCTCAGTGAGTAGGAGAATCACGGGTTATGGGGAAAGGGCAGAAAGTGAATGTGCAGATTTTTGGATCAGCCCTGATCCTATTGCATGGTGAAGCAGGCTCAAGGAGCTTCCTGCTCCTATTTCTTACAGCCTTAAATATGAGACAGGAATAAAGTGTTTTCTCACATTAGGTGTGAAACAGAGAACTATTCATGCTTTACGATATTGCTTGTCACCTTTATATACACACAGAAACTGTTGAAAATACATACAAAAATTGTTTGAGGCAGACAGCAGTTTTCACTGAGTGCCTGCTACACATGTAGATGAATTGGCACTGGCGCCAAAGGTGCAAAGATGTATAGTTTTTGACTACCGATCAATTTTGAACAGCAAGTGATAAAACAAACACACAGAGCAGAAACTTGGCGTGTACAACTATTCCAGTTGTTATTAAAATTCAGCAACTTCTCACTTAATAGAAGCCAATACATTTCACTACCCAATTCTAAATTAATAGTCAACTTTTAATAACAAGAGTTGTCTATCTTAATTGATAGTCTTCAGGGTCCTAGAAGCATTTTGTTCTTAGGTTGCAACTAAACTTCTTCAACAATGCAGGGCAATAAACTTCAGTAAAACTGTTAATGGGGCTCCATTAAATTTAAATAGCTGTCTGTTAAATTGAAAAGAAGCTGCCAATCAGAGGTGGAGACAGAGACAGAGACATTCTTCAACTGATCATTTAGAATACTGGCATTTAAAATTGTACACTTGGCTTCCCCCATCAAACAAATTGCCTGGCGACAACTGACTTATCTTCAACACACTGCACTGACAATGGACTTACGAGAGTGAAGCTGGTTTCCAACTCTTTGCGTACTACATAACAGTGATTAACAAATTTTGATTTAAAAAGGGTTTTTTAAAAAATATCACACTTGTATCCAACTGCATTTGGACCAAACATCATGTTTGAAATGTTAACTTGGTTTGCTTGTAATTCTGCACTATGTACTGGAATCGAGCAAGATCCTCTGCCATTCCGACCTTTGTTTTTAAATCAACCTATGCAGATACTTTATGACACAAATCTGGGGCAGATGGGACTTGAACCCAGACTTTCTGGCCCATAAGTAAGGACATTACCAATCTGCCAGAACAGCCCTCCTCTTGCAACTGCTGCATTCTTGGGAAAATTAGCCCCATTACGTTCAACGCAAATCCACTTTACAACAAATCACAATGTTTTAACTGCCCAACGAAGTTCTTACTTTACACCCGAAGAAGAATAACTTTATTTGAAAGAATCACAACACCTCCAGATCAAATCTAGGTCCTGACATTGGAAAAATGGATACCCAAGTAAATCGAAGGCTAATAAAGGGCTGTAATTGCCTATCTAAAAATCAGTGAACATTATGCACCATAGCAAAAATTATATTCATGCAAAATGCTCAAATACAGTACATTACACTCCTTGCTTGATGGACTTGATTCATAATCACTTCAAATAACTCCCACAGCTGTCAGAATTAGTCTACTTACCAACAATTCACCCCACCACTATATAGCCCAAAAGAATATTTTCAAACACCATGGAAGGACTGAAGTCACACTGCTCACTTAGATATGTTTTGAAAACTTCAGTCATCATCTCGGTTTTTCTGAGTTCCCAATGATTGTCCTGCACCTGCCACATTGGTCAAAAACATGCCCTGATTTTATGGCTGTTCTATAGTTCATCATCATTAATTACGATTTCAGTTCCATTAATCAGGAGAAGGCCTGCAGAAATCCTAGAGAACTAACAAATAATTATGCAATTCATTCCAGACTTCCCTGGATCTTTTGAAATTACAGCAGGTGATCAGGAATAGAAATCCCCAAAAACAGTGAAGCGATATTCTGCTTCTTACAGAGCCCTCACGTAATGAGATCCCTGCATGTTACATGCCTTGTTCATTTAAATCCCTGGTAATGGTCTAAACCTTTACATGTGATCTGGTTCTTGGTAGTGACTGATACAGAATCCCCCATGTGAATCAATACAAAACCCTATACTTGCAAATGATCTGATTTCTACATGCAATCTGAACCCCAAATATGATTTGACTCCTAAATATAATCTGGCACCTAGAAGACACTATTAATGAAACTATTTGATAAAAACATCCCTACTACACTTTGTTAAACACAAAATGGCAATGCAGCATAGAATATATCATAAGGAGTAAGTGTCCTCAGCTGCAAATCCTATGTGGCATGTTCACGATGATGGTTGGACAGCTGTAATGAGGAACTGGAAAGATTTAATCATCTCGGTCAAAAACAAATAAAAAACCACATCACCACTGATCCATTCCACTGGATCACATGCAATGGCTCAGTGGTAAGGGCATATAAATCAGGAAATTCTCAAATTCACACACATCAATTGTACGTGTTTGTTAGATCAGATGATAGGCCTTGAGGGTGATGCTCTCTATAATTGAACAGTCTGCAATGTAAGGAAGTAGATAAAGACTACTGTAAAATGACACATCAAATAAAAAGGTCAACACTTGCTACAGAGAAAGGAAAGAAATTAGTAACCCCATTCACAGTCAACACAGTATGGAGCTGGAGGAACACAGCAGGCCAGGCAGCATCAGAGGAGCAGGAAAGTTGATGTTTCAGATTGGGACCCTTCTTCAGCTCCACACTGTGTTGTCTCTGACTCCAGCATCTGCAGTTCTTGCTATCCCCAATTCACAGTGCTGGTTCCATATCAAAGTGCAGCAATAAGCTGTGATACAAATTTGATCAGTAATCACAATCTGCAGATGAACGTGTACACAAGTTTACATTCCAAATGAAGATTCTACCACTATTACAACGGAACTTATTAGAAAATTGCCAACATGTCTGACTTTTCTTAGAAGGGATTCACTACAACACCTGGGCCACAGCACCAAAGAGATACGTGACAATATGGCTATAAACCAACATCATGAATGGAATTAACCTTCTCTGACATATCCTGAAACAAAAGCACTCAACTATACTGAGCATGCCACTCTTTATCTGTCACATTGGTTTATTTACAGTAATTCTGGTGCTGTATAAAGTACAAGGAAATATAGCAGAGACCTGTAAAATCCAAAATCATAAACAGAAACTCAATGGGCCAGTATATACATCTTAATAGAAACTCTCTTTCATGTGGGCTATATGATCAAATGTCAATTCCCAGGTGTCAGCACAAGGTCTAATCCACATCCATGCAGTATTTTATTCTTAGTTGTGCCTCTTGCTGTATATCTTTCAACAACAGCGCCTCAGAAAAGAATTTAACAAGTGTATCCTTTTTTAATAGATGAACTTGATTACTTGTATTCTATCTTATTGACAAACTCTATTTAGTCTATTAAGCCTCTATTAAGCCTCTTGAACCCATTCTGTTTCAAAAGCCGATTCTAGTAAACCATTCCATTGAAACTTAAATACAATTTTGGAAAAAGTAACTTTTATTTAACCTATTTTTCTAATCAACCTGTTCAGAAATGTTATTACACACCTCTGGAGTAGTTTGGATTTGAACCCTGGTCTCCCACTCCAGGGGTAGGGACTGTACCACTGCACAGCAAGAGGGTGCCTGTTAAATGACAACACTTGGTCTTTATTTGTTTTGTGCAGTGCCAATTAATTACATCACAAGTAACAATTAATTATATAAAAATGGTGTAACATGGGTGATTTAGTGGTAGAGGTAAAGTGGTGCACAAAAGCATTTTTGACGTAAAAAAGAACCACATTTCTCTCAGATTCAGCAAGATCAATCAAATATAAGAAAAGGTTCGACAACTTGTGGTGCTCCCAGCCTGATTATCAGTTCAAAATCGATGAAGTCTGGAAAAGTAACTGCAACCTAACGTACACAGGTATCAGGCACAGCGAATCAATACGGGTTTTATCCAACTCTGCACCAGTCCACAATTATGCGCTCATTGCAGAATCCATCCAATTGTCACGCTCGTTGATAGTCACCATTCTTGCCTCATATTTAGCAACCTTGTTAAAACACAAGATCCAGCGCATCTTTATCACCTGTTTTTATGGCAAATTTCAAGCATCTGCAGTATTTTGCTTTTGTTTCACAATCTTTTGCCAGGTGATCTCAAGCAGTGTGACCTTTCAAATGCATAACTGGATGGACAATGCAGAAAAGGAAGATTTTCAATGACAGATCTACAGGGCACAAATTTCAGGAATACATGAGAGTAAAGCTCCTCAGTCATTAACGTATAAAACAACACAGGAGAAATGATTCTTAATCTTTACAGAGGAATATTCTCCTTTATCTATGTATAGGGGCTGTGTAATCAGGAGTGAAGAGGAAGCAGTCTCTTTCTATACCAGCGAATCGACAACATTTCACTAAAAAAAGATATAACATCTATGCTAAAAGAGCCAGCACAAGTCTGATGGGCTGAATAGCTTTTCTGTGCTCTAAGATTATATGATTCTCTATTCCCTTATGATAATTCAATGGAAGCACGAAGTTACATCCTTCTATGACACAACAAACATCGAAGTGAGTGACATGGACGTTCAATTCTTCTCTTCAATATGTTGACTGACATAAAATCCAATACTATAAGACAAGATCAGCCTTTGATACCAAACAATCCGTGTGAACAAAGAATAAGTACATTACCCCTTTACTCCTAATAAAACAGATTATGCACAATTAAACCAAAGAGTAGGTTATCCCTAGTCTCCTGATAATGTTGCTCCCAGTTATTGATGTGAAATAGGGAAATATTACTGCTGTACCTTGATCCCGTGGAATTAAGAGTATTAATAGCCATTATACTTAATAGCAACATACTGCGAAGAATGGTTTTTTCCTTCTGCTGAATTCTCCATGCCTCTATAACATTATTTATATGCAGAATAAGAATCATAAAATCTTACAACACAGCTCATTGTGCCTGTGCTGGCTCTTTGAAGGAGATATTACATCCATATATGTGTGCCATTTCAAGTAAGAAATGTGTGCGACAGGCTACTTTACATAGATACAGACTTCTGACTGAAGCCTCGAGCTTAAGCTGGAATTTAAAATTGGGCTACAGGTGTTGGCTTATCTGACAGCATTGGGCTAATTGATTTTGGGCGAGGAGGTTCTAGCTTTCATTCTGCTCCTATGAACTTAGAGTGGAGGAGTGGTCAAGCGAAGATTAATGACACAATGCACCAACAGATATTTTATTTCACAGCTTAAATTGTGAAATCTAAGAAATTAGTTTTATTTGCAAAAACTTATTTTGCATCATTGAGAGGGGCTGATGGTTGAGTTAAGGCTACAGTGGTCCCTTCACAAGAAGTCTTAGGCATTGTCAGTCTTCAAGCTAAAGTGAAAAATGATCACCTGTTCACAAGTTGGTTATCAGAGATACAACAGTAAACCAAAAACCTGGGTATCGCAACACCAAAATCAGCTTCAAAAGAACGGAGAAATAACTTCTGTAAATAACAGAGAAAGAAAATAAAGGTTCTGGGAAGAAAAGAAAGGAAAATCAGCTTTGAAAAATTTAAACTGTCATGACTTTTAGGCTTATAGCTGCAGTAACCTGTTTGTGAATCCTCAGGTCACCTTCCAGCAAAATAAAGGAAAAGGTGCATTATACCCTCTTGCTCTCTATCCAGAATAATGGGAAGCTTAGAATTTGGAAGACATTTCAATAGCATCTACTAAAACAGGAATTATGTAAGCACATGAAAGGGAAAAAAATTTGAAGGAGGAGGAATGAGCAGGTAAACAAGATTAAAATAGAAAGAGTGTGACTTCCACTCCAGCCTCATTCTAGACTATAATTCTATCACATCCATCTACAGACTACAGAAAGTGGTACTTTAACAATCAGTAGAGGATAGGTACTGTACTCATTTGCTCCTGCTGACATTGCCTTTCACACAGAATAGGAATTTTACCCACACAGCGTTGCTCCTGTAAACTGACAGAAATGGCAGGTATATTGACCTTTTACTCATTACTCGAATAAGAATGTTTCCCTACTTTACAATTGATAATCATGTTATGGTATGCAGTACAAAATGTGTACTGTGACCTACATGTTGCTGATTATGCTGCCTCTGCCTACATTATACAGGATTATATTACATGTTTACCTCCAAATATAAACCCTGTGACCATTGATTTCTGCCCTTCATTAAGGGGATCCAAATTCCCTCCAATAAACATCAAACTGTTTCCAACCTGTTGATCCAGTGAGGGCAGCACAGTGGCTCGGTGATTAGCAATGCTGACTCACAATACCAAGGATCAGGATTTGATTTCAGCCTTGGGTAAGTGATTGTGTGGAGTTCTCAGCGCATCTACATGGGTTTTCTCCTACAGTCAAAAGATGTGTAGGTTGAGTGGATTGGCCATTCTATAAATTGGCCTGTAGTGTCCAGAAATGTGCAGGTTCCTTGCATTAGCCATGGTAAGAACCCCATGCAGGGTCACAGGGATGGATGAGGGTGTGGGTCTGAGTGGGATGCTCTACGAAGGGTTGATGCAGACACAATGGGCAGAATGGCCTCTATGATTCTATGAAAGCAATGTCAAAACCAAAGCTGCAAAGTAAACACTCCACATTCTGTAAATTCACATATAAAAAAACCATGCCAATTAGACCACTTCATTCTTGAAACTGTCAAGTTGTATGTAACACAAGTTGTACTTTGAAGAGCTAATTTAAGTATATGCCAGGAGGTTATTCCATCATGTTGAAATCAAAGCAGAAAGCCACAAACATTAATTGTAATAAATTTGCACATGAATACAGTTTAACATCTATATTTCATTTTAGCTTTGTACTGAAGGAATCTAGACTTTTAACGCTGCATTCTGCACCTTAAAGAACACGGTTCTTATGGAATGTAGAGTTCCATCTAATGAGTAAGCGCCATTTGAAAATGGCTGGATAAATTCATTGCAATTGCTCGCTGTACGGAGGAGGTTGTTTCAAACATTCTAAACTGTTACCTTAGCAACAGAATTTTGGTGATGCCATTGCTACTTCTGAATTGATTTGAGTTCAATAATATCTGTAGTGGTTGTTCAAAGACAGCTGCTCTTTGTCATTATTCCGACCGGGATTTGCTCCTTTCAATTTCTGAAATGCTCCAAATTGTGCTTTCAGGGCTACACTTTTTGAGCTGCTTAAAGATTAATTTCACATCCACAACAACTGCTTAAATTTCAGTAGCATTCGTTACACGTGGAATTTTTTCCTCTCAATACTTTGAAAGGGATAGAAAATGTGTAGCAGCTGAATAGGAAGAAAACAATAAAAAGTTAGCAGGAAGGGCAAAAGGTCAGATAAAGGAGAAGTTGTTACAAGTCTTTGGAAAGCAGGTGGGGAAGTTACAATGTGGGGGGTTGTTGTGGAGGAGATGTGGTGGTGGGGGGGGGGACAAGGAACAAACCAGTGCCAGGAGGAGCAGACGTTATGTACAAGGACATGGCGCTAAGGAGATCAGAGAAACAATTCGGCGAGAGCATTGATGAACTTGTAAGTGAGGACAAGGGTGATGAAACCAATTCAACAGCACAACAATATCCCAAAATACTTCACAGGAGCGGCAGTAAATCAAATTCAACACCAAGGCACATAGAGATATTGGGTAAAAACCTGGGTCAAAGAAATATGTTTTAAGGAGCACTCCAAAACCGGAAGTAAAGAAAAATGAAGGAAGCACATTTCAGTGCTTGAGACTTTGGCAGCAGAGGGCATGGTTGTCAGTACGAAACCTGTGATAGGAACATCGCAGAAATTAAATACGTTATAGGTGATATTCCATTTATAAGTGGGGGCCTGAATAACAGACACTGTGATGTGTGCATGTTTGTGTGTATGGGAACAGTGGGGAGAGTTACCTTGATTTTTTGTACCACGAGAGTGGTAGAATATTAGGATTGGCTCAGCTGATTTGGCAAGTATTCAGGCACAAGATTTAGCATGACTGCACGTGAAATGTAAGTAAAAAGGGGTCCAGAGGCCAGAAGCAATTTTATGATTTTCAAAAGCGTTTAAAGTTCTTTCAGTTTGTCTGGACAAGAGTGAGGGATGCAGAGAAAATGAGATCTGACCATGGCAGCTTTTTTTTTGTCTGCGAATTTACAAACATAGGGAGTTTAGTTTATGCTTTAGTGGTAAAGGGAGCTGTTCAAGAGACCAAAAAATACTGTAGCCAGGGACAATATAGTGAAGGGAATTGACATTGTTCTCTACAGTAAAGAGCATGTGTTCAGTTAGTTGTGTTGTCGGCCCCATGCCAGCATTTGGGACATTTGCTTGGGGCTGGAGAGGAACTTGCATTTAGAAGGGGAGGAACCAGTCGCTGTGGTCAACTTAACTACCACTGAAGTAGGCAGGATAAAGGTGGTTTTGCATGGTCAGTAAGAGGAGCCAGACATCAAATTAAGAAGCAGAACCTCAAAGGCCATAATCGCTGAATTACTGTCATAAGGCAAATCTGATTGGAGAGATGAATGCGTACCTCAAAAACCAGTGTGGGGGCAATGGCTTCCGTTTGTAAAGCACTAGGACCAGGACTGGGGAAAGTATGATCCATAGCAATGCAAAGTCACTAGCTGGGACAGTCTATGCTGGGGCTGATGTTCTTGCCAACTGTATAAATAGGGAAAGAGAAGATTTTGAACTAAAAAGAGAGGTGGCCAGCAATCATATTTGGGAAGATCTGATAAATCAAGTCATAGAGTCAGGCCAAGCAGAAACAATAGACTAACCATGAGATGAGGTAATACAGAATACAAACTAAGACTGAACCAACAGATAAAATTAGAACTTACAAAAGAAAAGGAGGATAAATCTTCAGCTTTTGTATCATAGTACATGTAGCATTTGAAACAAATCAGATGAACTGAGAACACAATAGAAATGAGTGAGTACAATATGGTAGCCATTACAGAGACAAGGCTACAGGATGACCTGGATTGGGATGTGAATCTTGAAAGGAGATTCAGGAGAAATGGAAACTAGGACAAGGTGGTGGGGTGGGTCTGTTTGTTAATGAAGGTATTAGCACAATGCAGAGGCATGACCCAAGTTCAAGAAACCAAGATGTGGAAACATTTTGGATGAAGATGAGAAATGATAAACGCAACAAGTCATTTGAGGAAGTGGTGTACAGGCCCTTTCTCAATAAGGTGAAGCGTAAAGTAAGCAATAATGAGAGCTGGTCAGAAAGGCACAGCTATAATCATGGGAGATTTGAATCTACATATCAACTGGAAAAATCAGACCGGCAAACATAGTCTAGTTTCAGAATTTGCAAAATGTTTCAGAATAGTTTCTTGGAGTAACATGTTCTGGGGCCACCAGACAGCAGGCTATACTAGACCTGATATTATGCAATGAAATAGAATTAATCAATGGTTATATAGTGAAAGCACTCCTACAGAGCAGTGACCATAATACGTTTGAGTTAGGTGAGTGGGCAAAGATCTAGCAAAAGGAGTACAATGTGAAATTGTCCATTTTGGCAGGACGAATAAAGTAGTAGTATACTATCTAAATAGGGAGTGCCTACACAGTTCTGAAATGCAGGGGATTCGGGCACCCTCGTACATGAATCATAAAGTTGGAATGCAGGCACAGCAAGTGATTAGAAAGTTAATAGGATATTATCGTTTATCATGAGGATAACTGAACAAAATAGGGAGGCTTTGCATCAGTTTTACAGGTACTGACATGACCGCATCTGGATTACTGGGCACATCAATCGGTCACCTTAATTAGGAAAGGATGTATACTCCATTGGAAGCAGTTTAGAGAAGGTTTACCAGACTACTACCTGTAATGCGAGGGCTGTCTTATGACAAAAGGTTAGACAGGCTAAGCTTTTATCTGTTGCAGTTTAGAAGGGTAAGTGGCGACTCAACTGAAACATGCAAAATCCTTAGGTGGTCTTGACAAGAGTATATGTTAACTCTTATCAAGGAATCTAGAACTAGAGGACAGTGTGTAGAAATCAGAGTTTACCCATTTAAAAGAGAGATGGGGTGAATTTCTTCCTCTCAGAAGCTCGTGGAATTTTCCCTAAAAAAGTACAGGAAGCAGAATTGTGGAAGTGAAATGCTTAAGGCAGAAATAGATACACTCTTGTTAAGCAGGGGGGCAAAAGGTTACTGAGGTAGGCAGGAATGTGGATTTGAGGTTATAGTCAGATCAGACTTTATCTTATGGATGAAAAAGCAGGCTCAAGGGGCTGAATGGCCTACTCCAGCTTATTGCTTATATTTAAAATTTTGAAAAGAAAAATAAAACATAAAACAATGAGCAATCTCTTAAAGCATTCTCCTATTTCAAGGCCATGCAAAAAAAGCACAAAGTATACTTTCTGTTTTAAGATATCCGTCTTAGCCCAGTTGTTTTTAATATTCTGCCAATTGAAAGTCAAAAACATAATTTCTTAATTCCCCTAATTTTCTCCCTGATGGGAGATAGTGCCACAGCCAAGCCTTTCTCATTTGTACAGATCACAGAACAAGGCCGTAATATCTGACCAGCACCCAGCTAAACAACACCAAAACTGCAGGATGTTGGCGTGGATCCCAGACATGCGGTTTTCTGATCAGCAGGCTTGAGAGAGGGTGAGTAACACATGGGAATCCTGAATGTGTTAAACTGTATTTGTAAAACATTCCATTTTAATTATTTATTTCTTTTAAAATGAAACCCACTGTATAAAACTACGTATAACTTCACGATGTCATTTGAAGGTGATGTTACATTTCCTGAAGTTTGCTGCCCTTACTGTAGATTATCAGGGCTTCTGTATTTTAGATTATATTCAGAACCAAGTCTTGGCTCCATATAATCTCAGTAGTATCTCTATCAAAAAAACTTGTTTAGATGTCAGGCTAATAATGAGCCTAGCATAATAAACAGATAGTTTATATTGATGCTGTGAGATAGCATTAGTCTTCCACATTACTGTGCTCGTGGTAGGATTGGTGAGAATCACAGACGTGTTAGACTGCACTCCATACTGCAAATTACAATAATCATGACTCTCTTCGTTACCCAATCAAACTGACAAGAGCGAATAGATGCACTCACGCATCCATTACTTTGAACAGCGGGTAGTCACGAGATGTAATTTGAAAATACATTATAGGTGGTGGGGTGGGGGGAGATTGGCTTCCGTGGCTCACACTTATATAGCATGGAAACAAACCCTTCAGTCCAACTCGTCTGCGCCAACCAGACATTCTAAACTGAGCTCATCCCATTTGTCAGCATTTGGCCCATATCCTTCTAAACCCTTCCTATTCATGTACCCATCCAGATGCCTTTTAAAATATTGTGATTGTACCAACCTCAATCACCTCCTCTGGCAACTCATTCCACACACGCACCACCCATTGCATGAAAAAGTTGCCTCTTAAATTCCTTTTACATCTTTCCATCTCACCTTAAACCTAAATTTGGACTCCCCTATGCTGAGGAAAAAGACCTTGGCTATGCACCCTATCCATGCCCCTCATGATTTTATTAAACTCTATAAGGTCACCTGACAGCCTCTAACACCTCATGGAAAAAAGCCCTTCTTTTTTTGAGTGATGAATACCTTCAAAAGGCAACAGCATTGTGTAGACACTCAAACAGGGAAGCTGAAGAACACTACATGCTGTGTGAACCTTAGACATTATCCTACTGTGTGCAGTCCAAAATCTCGTCCAAGCAATGCCTTGACAACATCATGCAGCAGCAAGAAACAATCCCACTGATGGCACGGAAGCACAAGCAATATCACAGAACCCCTACAGCATCGATACAGGCTATTTGGCCCATTGTGTCTTCACCAATCCTCCAAAGAGCATGCCACCCCCACCCAATCCCCATAACCTCACGTTTACTATAGCTAACCTACTTACTCTACATTACCCTAGACACTACAGGGCAATTTAGCACGGCCAATCCATCTAACCTAACCTGCACATCTTTGGACTGTGGAAACAGACCACTTGGAGGCAACCCACGCAGACATGGGGAGAATGTGCAAACTCCACACAGTTGCCCCAGGTTAGAATCAAACTCGGGTCCCAGTTCTATGAGGTACTAACTACTGAGCCACTGTGCCGCCCAATATATTGTGGCCCAGAAATATTGAGCCCATTTACCAAAGTAGCCAATACATTCCAAATTCCAATAGCCTCCACTTGGTGCAGGAGCTGCTCACTTCTCACCAGTGAACATAAACCTTGCACAGCATTAAGAATGGCTAGACTTCAATCTTGCACTTACAGCTAAACAGATATTCACTCAGACAGCAGAAAATGAAAAGTAAATACAAGGATGTATCACCTGTGCCACTTGTGTCCCCTCAGAAGATCTTCTCTATTCCCCTCCCACTACATCCCAGTGCGGACCCAGGGTCTCTGGCAGGATGAAGGCAGAAAGCACTGTGGAATGGCATGAGAGGAGATTTTGCACATGATTCCTCCTCCAGCTGGTACTTACTGGTACCATGCTGTCTCTTCATCAGAAAGGAGCAGCTGGAAAGAGGTCAAGGTCCCTCACCCTCTGTCACCTTGCCATTGGTGATGAGCAATCCTGGGATGTCCGCGCAGTTGTAAATAGCTTCACTAGCAAGTGGGAGAATTAGATAATTAGTGGATCGCCACTGGAATGTGGTGCATGGTTAATCAGGCAGGCTTGGGGTGATATTGTGAGAAAACTCACCAGGTTTCTTGGACAAAAACGCTCCACGAAATTTGACAAGATTCTTATGTTTCCATTTATAACGGGAAGCATCCATTGCATTCCTTTGTCTATTATTATAACAGAGGCATGAAGTAATATAGAACAATACGATTTCGAGCCACTTCAATGCAATGCACCTGTTGACTGTAGTTAGAAAGAAAGGTCAAAATCTTTTCCACATTGGTGCTCAGGAGAACTCTACGGGGTAGGATCTTTTGTGCAAAATTAGAACAATTTTTAATGAAAGAAAGGACACAAAACCAAAAATTTAAACATTTAATGTTACATGTATTTTTGAGTGAAGGTGATAATATTTTAATTCCAAAATAAGAGAGACCAGCAAGGGCTGCTTAAGCAATAATGTATTATTATTACATAGAGGAAAGAGAAGGCAGCTATTACTAAGCACATTTCATTGATCCAAAATTCAATTTCCAATCCTTCAGCTATTGATTGCTAAAAATCAACAGATCAACAGAATATAAAGAACCACCTACTATCCATTACCAAAAATACTTACTTCTACTTTTCTTTCATATCTTTGCCTCACCTCATCTGCCGCTGAAACCCAAATTTCTTCTGTTATCTCTTCTGGCTGCATCGGATTTTCCACCCTCAAACTTGAGTTCATCAACAGCTCTGCGGCCCGTTATTCCACCAAAATCTATCTGCTTTAAGTGTTTCTATAAAACATAGCAAGTAGGCGTTCACCCATCACCGACACTGCCAAACAATATCTTGGAGATAGCAAGAGCTGCAGATGGTAGAGTCAGAGACAACACAGCTGGAAGCTGGAGGAGCACAGTAGGCCAGGCAGCAGAGGGGCAGGAAAGTTGATGTTTCGGGTCAGCACCCTTGTTCAGAATAATATCTTGGTTTTGAAATTCTTATCTTGTTTTCCTATCACTTAAATGGACTCAGCCCCTTCATCTCCTTCAGCCTCAGAAACCTCTGGGATCTTCTGCACTCTTCTAACTGTGGGCTCTTGCCTAGCCTTAATTTTAATCATATTACCAATGGTTGACAGACCTTCAGCTGACAAACCCCAAGGTTAACATTGCTAACTTATTCACCAACCTACCATATTAATAGGCCAATGACATTTACACTATGCCATGATCTCGTGACAATCTCAATGTGCCACCATTATTTGAATCTGCATTCATCACATAATGATTAATTCACAGTTGAGTTCAATTTCAATGACACCAAATAGGCCCAAATAGTTGCCATTGCCATGAGTTATCCTCTAGACCCTTCTAACATCTTTGTTGTTCACCATGAGAAGCACATCTTCAATGGAATGGCCACTAACTGCCTAAACCTCGCATAATTCCAGTATGTAGATAACATGTTTGCAATATTTGAATTCATAACAAAGACTTTCTTCACAGTCAATAAACTCCATCCTGTGCTCAAATTTACCACTGAATGGAGCAATCAAAAAAGCTTCCTTTCAACAATGTATTAGCTGAGAAATCTGACAACGTGTTCTTAATTACTATCTACTGAAAGCTTACATTCAATGGTCAATATACGCTTTAGGAGTCTTACAGTCCCACACGCTACAAGATCAATCTTATAGGCAACCACCTGAATAGAGCTGCAGCCATCTGTTTGCTTTGTAATGTTGGCATCAGGATAGGGCATACCAAAACAATCCTGTGAGATAATGGGTATCCTGATTAAAATCATCACTTGTACAATCACTAAAACTTTAGAAAAGGCCTTCATCCACTGTTTTTGGCCCTGAGCAGTTAGTGCCCAGTTTATTTCAGATTACCCCAAAAGTGGATGGTGTTTCAAAAATCTAAACAAGTGAAGCTAGCCAATTCACACTGCACTACATAGTAAATCCACAATGGTTTTCTCCACTAACAGGATGTTGCTGACAAATGAAAAACGACACTTTGTCTACCACAAAAATGAATAATGCGATGGGTGTTTCAGCGCTAATGTGATGCATGTAGCCTGTACATTTCAATGACTGGAGAACCAGTCAAACAATACATCCCAATGACCAATCACAGTGGGCAGCACATCAATCTAGCTTGCAAGCCTCAGAAAAGCATATCCACCATTAGATATGATGGCGTATTGGAAATCATTCATTAAATAATCTAGATCATACCAAGAGTTACAATGGAAATCAATTTCAGATTATCAGCTGCACTTGCAAAAGTGATGTATTTCTGTGTGCTAGGAGCAACACACACAGATACTTAGGATCCAGTGTTATGTTGACAAAAGAAAGATAGTACGTACATTATACCATTTTCAAAAACGGGTCATGCAGACAGCAATACTCTGCAGCATCCCCTCTGGCAAAACCATAACCACTCAGAACCTACTTCCTGGCCTGAGAATTAAGATTGCCAGTTAACTGTTCTTGCTGCTTCTCCATGCCAATGGTGCTCCAACCAATCATTCTCTTCTCATCCTATATAAAATTGAGTCCTTTTGTTCAAGTCTGTTTCTTAGGTCTGATGATGAAAAGCTTCAAATTCTTATGTCCTTTTAGCAATGTTTAATTTTTGATTGTCAGCATCTGCAATATTTTGCTGTTATCTAATAAAGTCTTGTGAAACACCTTAGGACATATTACTACACTTAAGAAGGTGTTGTACAAATATAAGTAGTTACTGTTCTTGTGGTAGAGACCAGGCTGAGACTTTTTTTGTGTGTAATTGACAATCAACCTGTCCAGTGGTACTATTATAGAGCTCCAAGCAGGTGGGGCTTGAACCGAGGTCTCCCGACTCAGAGTTGAGGACACTACAACTGCACCACAAGAACCCCCAACTTTTCCTCTTAAATTTAACTTATTTTTCTAATCAACCTGTTCCAAGATATTATTACACACCTCTCAAGCAGGTGGGACTTGAATCAGGGCCTCCCACTTCAGGGGGTATGGGCACTAACACTGTGCCACAGGAGGGCCCCACTTTCTCCATCTTCTTAATCCCCATCAGCTGCTGCCACAATCCAATCGATATTCACAGAAATTACATCACAGTGTAACAAAAGTGGTGTCCATGGCAACTTCACACCTGTGCCACACGCTGGGTCTCATGATGCTTTTCAGTGTTAGAGTTGCAATTGATTTATCAAGCATCAGAGATTTTTAAAAAACTGAGAAATTGCTGAAAATCTGAATGTAAAATGTGGAAAAATGTACATTATCTAACCGAGACAGGTAGGGTTTTGGAGTAGATTTGTAGCTCGGGTTGTGGGTGTTGAGGTTGGTTGGCTCGCCGAGCTGGCTTCTTGTTTTGCAGACGTTTCGTTACCATGCTGGGTAATGAAAGCCAGGCGGGAGAACACAGCGACGCTTCATCGGAGGCTGCACTGAAGATGTTACCCAGCATGGTAACGAAACATCTGCAAAACAAGAAACCAGTTCAGCGAGCCAACCAACCTCAAGAGACAGCTAGGCTAACATTTCCAGCAAAGCTGTTTCATTCGAACGTGGTCAGATTATCAAGAAACAAAACACACCAAATATTTTCAGTACCAAGTTCTGAGTAAAAAGTCTTATCTATGATATTGACTTTTTAGGTTACAGACCAACCTGCAGCATATTTATACTATTGTGTAGAAGCCAGATAATGCCATATAATGCAGAGGTTTCAGATTAAACTGTTGCATGTGAAACTGGACACAAAAGTAACTGGGATAAACAAGAAGCAAAATAGAACTCAAGAAAAAATTCTACTTGCTTCAAAGTAATGAGCTCTTTCTATGATGACATGAAAAATGATTAAGTTGACTGATTTTCAGTCTTCTGCCCTTGACCACTGAGATCAGAGAACTGATGCTTCAAGGGTTAGTTTTCAACTTCACCATCTGGTGATAACCTGGTAGAGTAGATCTTATGAATTTTGCAACATCCTTCTAATATTCCTCTGACTGGATTTCTAAGGAAAGAAAATCATTGGGTTTTACAGCAGATGGCAAAGCCAGTCTGCCAACGTACCACTAAGCCATGAAGATGAACATTATTTATTATACCTCTTATTCTATTTGACTACATTGCCACTGATGCTCCAGTTATGAACACAACGAAAACCTTGTGGGTGAAAATACTGTTCAATGTTACATGTGGATAAAAATATTGTTCAACATTGCACTGTAACATGAAAACCAGAGGATCATAAGATTCATTTGAAAGCCTTAAAACATTCTATTTACCCTAGGTGCCTTGGCTCCAAGGGTAAGAAATGGGAGCACAGCCCCTATTGTTAAGCAGATAAGCTGTTTTTACTTGAGTAGAGGGATTTAAATACTATGCAAATTATGTTGGAATGAACAAAAACATTTCTTGCCTCATTTTCCCAGAATCTGCTGGGGAGCCAATTTACAACCTTCATGGGAAATGAGCATTAGAGGCAGGAGGCTACCCCTACAGACTGGATTATCGGCAAAGGACTTCCACAGAACTCAAGAAATAATCTTCAATTGACAACAGCCAGCATACCCAACAGAGCACTTGGGATATATGGCACTGCAAACCAATGAAAAGTTTGGACGCAACTTGAAGCTATTAACTCACTGGTAAATAGCTGCCAATTGCTCTCTAGTATCATATATAAATGATCATCCTTCACCTACATAGCTGGACACTGGCACAACTGAATTTTAGCAAGTCCAATCTCATTCGTACAGGATTTCTAGCAAGAATCTAACAAATGGTAGGATTGCCATTAGTAAGCATTCTAATATGAGCCACTAGATAGTGGTCAGAGGGTCTTGGAGCTCATACATGGAGATATCAATATTCTGGCAGTGACACTGACCAGAAACTAAACTGCACCATCTATGTTAACACCATAGTTACAAAAGCAGATAAGAGGCAAGGTGAGTAACCCCATCTTTGGTCTCCCCAGTATCTACAAGGCACAAATAGGAAGTGTGATGAAATATTATCCACTGCCTTGGATGAGTGCAATTCCAACACTCACAGCACAAAGCCATGTCCATACCCCACCACCCGCAATCGATTGGCAGCCCATTCACCACCTTCAACATTCACTCCCTTCAGTGCTGATGCACAGAGGCTGCAAAGTGTACCATCTAAGAGATGCACTGCAGCAACTCATTAAGGCTTCTCTAACAACCCATTCCAAACTCATTACATCTACCACCACAGGAGCAATGACAGAAGATGCATGGGAACAAAGAGACCTGCATGTTGTCCTCCAAGCAACATAACATCCCAACTTGGAACTATATTGCAGCTTCACAGTGCATGGATCAAATCATGGAACTCCCTTCCTAACAGCTTTATGGGTCTCTCTACACTCAAAGGACTGCAGTAGCTCAAGGCAGCAGCTCACCACCACATTCACCAGGTCAGGAAGCGATGGGAAATAAGTGTGGCCTAGCAAACACTTCCTGGTCCCAATATGGAACTCAAAGTGGTTGTATAGCCTGCCACACCACCAAGATATTTTAATTACAACATTACAAAATGTAGCATCTGCACCTAATGGATGGTTTCATGTGCTCGAGCAAAACGTTCTGTAATACTGTGTGAATTTTCCTACCAAGGTATGTGAACTTCTGTGACAAAAACAGAAGTTGCTGGAAAAGCTCAGCAGGTCTGGTAGCATCTGTGAAGAAAAACATCAGAGTTAATGTTTTGGGTCTGGTGACCCTTAGAACCTCTGTGACATTTGATTATCTACAAACTGTTTAGAACTGAAGAAGTGGAATGCCTCCAGGGGACTGTCATCACATTAGTGAAGTAAGTTGTATGGTTACTACACCAAACCTAGGACAAGTAGTAACAGATTTTAACTTGTTTTGCACACCTTGGTGTAGGCCCACTGATACCTACTGACCATAACTGAGCTAGTGTAACTTTTAAAAACTGAGTGCTGCTATGTTATGTATGTAAAGTACCAGCAAGCTTTTGCTCCTGGTCTAAGTATTTAAAATAATCATACATAAATGATTTTAACTGTTCATTTACGCTTTTTAAACATAAATTGTCACGTCAGTGTGGAGTTAAGACCTGACTTAGTTTCAGAAAGGTCTAGGCCTGAAACGTCAGCTTTCCTGCTCCTCAGATGCTGCTTGGTGTGCTGTGTTCATCCAGCTCTACACCTTGTTATCTTAGTTTCAGAACTAGGTTTTTTCAATCTTGTAGGGAATGCTGACTAACTTGAACGTTCAGAGGAGCAAGCAGTGAGCTGCAGCCCTCCCAGTGTGCCCGTTCAAACTTACAGATAAGAAATTGTTGCCATCTATCATCTCTCCACTGCCTGGAAAAATAGCAGCTTGCATATAAATCAGCTGACATTTGCTAATAATGAGATGTTAATACATACAAATAGACCCTTCACTGATCACTAGCAAGAGTCTCACCTCAACGTCAAAACATGGGGTGGAAAATCAGACTTCTTCTTTCCTCAATGTCGAGAATTTCATTTTCCTAATCTTGCCATATTTTCCCAATTGACTCACTATCAAGGGCTTGGAAAATTCCATCTACTGAGTAGTGAACTCCAGATTGTGAGCTGGTTTATTAATACATGCACAATAGATGTTGGTTCTCTCCCTAGCAGTGGAGCTGGTCACAAACGCAGCCAAAATAAAAACAAAGCTCTCAAGAAACTCAGCAGGTTTGGCAGCAATTGTGAAGAGGGAGAAAAATGTTAACATTGAGTCCAATTTTTGAGGGCAAGGGAAAGGATAAAACATTGGTAAAGATAAACAGCTGTGTACAGCTGCATGCTTATCACTTGGCAGCATAGTAACACTTTACAACAAAGAATGGGACACAAACATGTCCTTATTCCTTTCCTGATAACCGATTCACAACCTCAAATTCAAACTTTGACTGCGATTATAACCTGTTAAAGAGCTAAAGGTTTTAGAAAAATGGGGTTTTGAGAGTCCCAGGTATTTATTTATAGCCTAAAGTAGATGCGAGAGTCATGGTCTCAAACATACAATTCAGAATGCGATTTAATGTTCCTTCAGCAGTGTAGATATTTTGTAATCAGACTGTCCAACGATGTTATGACATATCTCTGGTCTTGAACCTTCTGGCACAGAGGTAGAGTTATTGCCACTGAGCCACAAGAGTCCTCCTTTCAGTAGTCTATACTGCTTCAGGCACCAGTGTCCTCTACTTTCATCAGTTTAGGTTGCTAACATTTTATGTTGTTTATACGTCAAGACTAAAAATGAGAAAAGGGAGGAAGGAGCATGGAAACCATAACATTTCGTACAATAAGCTTATCATTAGTTTGTTGCATTGTTTCGATAATATATTTTCTACAATAATATGTAATTTGGATGATTTAAGGTCATGAAAGAAAGTATTACAGAAACCCTGTTACCCAAAAAGCCCTTATAAAGATCTCATATTATCCGCAATTTGTTTCTCTGTCAATTTTCAAATATGTAATGTCACTCACTTTATTGTCTCCATCCCCTTCAACATTCATTGGAAGATGAGTGCTAAATAACAACATTCTTAACTTTCTCATTTTAAACTAAGTCAAGAAAGTGAGGTGGAATCTTTTCTACACAACACTTTATACAGTTGTGGAGCACTGCACTCGAACGATGTGGTAGGAGGACAGGAAATGGGTAGGAAATGTGAACAAGATCTTTAGGCTGTTCCTATTTCTAAAGATTCTTAGCTTTCATGACAAAGTAAAATAATCAACATCTTTTTAGTATCAATAATTTATTGTTGCCACATTTCACATATTGCTAAAAGGCTATTTTTATAAGTAGAAATGGAATGAATTGAAACCATCATAGATATATGGACAAGTGCTTACTTTGGACATATAGGACTCACGGAAAAAGATAACTTTACAACAATCAAAAACAGTTGCCTTCCTCCAAGAAAGTGCGATTTGGCTTGGGCTGCACAGAATGTGACACACTGATGGAATAAAAACAAAGGTCAAATCTACAGTCGAGAAATATTCAATTCCTTCCTTGTGTTCTCTTCACTAGACGACTTTCAACCTCTCTGTTCATGGAAAATATTCCACTGGATTCTGCTTTTAACCCTAACCTCTGTTTAATGCACTCAACAGCACTATCAAATGAATATTTGTGTTGTGTCTGCTAGCATTTCACAAATTTACTTCCATGGCAAGCTTTTTATTTGATCAACATGTACTTTACAAAGTTATAGCAGAATAAACTCAGTGCATGATTAAAATTAAAGACAAGATCACAATACAATTACAGATAAGGAGAGTCATTTGGCTCATTTTAACTCATCCCTCCAGAATGACGCAGGTGCCTGTACTACAGCATTCATTTGTTATTAAAATGATCACTGTCCACACCTCTACCCAGGAATCTACTCCAAGTTTCACACTCATTACGTGAAGAAAAACATTAATAGCTTAATTAGCTTTAAATAATTGAAACCTGTGGATTTTTTTTTGTTACTTTTGCAATTTACATTGAAATAACCAGTTCCAAGCTTACATGGCTCTGTAAGACCATGTGACATAGGAGCAGAAGTAGGCCACTCAGCCAATCCAGTCTGATCAATGGGGACATTTCATCTGCATCAATTTTGGGTGATGCAGAGAGACATCTGCACCTGGAGCCTGAGGGCCAGGACTCCTCATATTTTATTGACTGTGAGCTGAGAGTGTTGCACCAGATTATGGTCAGGGTTGGGAGGCTGGCATTTAATTCTCTCATGGGATGTGGTTGTCACTGGCTAGCCAGCATTTATGGCCCATCCCTCATGTCCTCGAGAAGATGATGGTGAGCTGCCTTCTTGAACAGCTGCAGTCCATGTGCTGTAGGTACATCAACATTGCCATTAGGGAGGGAATCCCAGGATTTTGACTCAGAGACAGTGATGGAATGGTGATATATTTCCAAGTCATGGATGGTGAGTGGCTTGGAGGGGAACTTACAGGTGGTGGTGTTCCTGCTGCTCTGGTCCTTCTGGATGGAAGTGAGAATGGGTTTGGAAGGTGCTGTCTAAGGATCTTGGCCAAATTTCTGCAGGGCACTTGTAGATAATACAGACTACTGCAAGCAGTGGTTGTGGAGGATGTGAGTGCTTGTGGATGTGGTGCCAATCAAGTGGGCTGCTTTGTCTCGGATGATGTCAAACTGCAGGAGTATTTTTGGAGTTGCACTTATCTAGGCAAGTGGGGAATATTACATCACACTCCTGACTTGCGCTTTGTAGATGAACAGGCTTTAGGAGTCAGGAGGTGAGTAACTCACTGCAGTATTCCTAAACTCTGACCTGCTCTTGTAGTCATTGTATTTCTGCTCAGTGGTAACCCTGGATGTTGATAGGAGGGGATTCAATGTTGGTAACACCATTGAACGTTAGGGCGTAGTAGTTAAATTGTCTCTTATTGTAGATGGCCAATGCCTGGCATTTGTATGCCGCGAATGTTACTTGCCAATTTTCAGCCCAAGCCTGGATATTGTCCAGATTTTGTTGCATCTGAAAATGGTCTGCTTCAGTATCTGAGGAGTCATGAATAGTACTGAACATTATGCAATCATTGGTGAACATCCACAATTCTGACATTATGGTGGATGGAAGGTCATTAATAACACAGTTGAAGGTGTTTGGGCCTAGGACACTACCCTAATGAGCTTCTGCAGAGATGTCCTGGAGCTGAGATGACCGACTTCCAACAACCACGATCATCTTCCTATATGCCAGGTATGACTCTGACCAATGGACAGTTGTCCCCTAATTCTAGTCTTGGTGGGGCTACTTGATGCTACACTAGGTTGAAAGATGCCTTGATGCCAAGGGCTCACCTCACCTCTGGAATTCAGCTCTTTTGTCCATGTTTGAACCAAGGCTGCAATGAGGTCAGGAGCTGAGTGGCCCTGGCACTGGCAAACTGGGCATCACGGAACAGGTTATTGCTGAGCAGATGCTGCTTGATAGCACTGTTGATGACACCTTCCATCACTTTACTGATGATTGAGAGTAGACTGATGGGCTGGTAACTGGCCAGGTTGGATCTGTCCTGCTTTTTGTGCATAGGGCATACCTGAGCAATTTTCTACATTGTCGGATAGACGTCAGTGTTGCAGCTGTAAGATTCTGACAGATCCTCTGTGCTGAGCATGAAGTTACATTTAGAAGCAGGGAAGGGAGGCTAGCAGGCCAAAATATTTTCAGGGAATCAAAAATGAATGCTTTTTCTCTGCCTGATGCCACAGAAACATTTGAATAAAACCAAAGAATCACAGAATAGAATCCCTACAGTGCAGATATAGGTCATTTGGCCCATAGAGTCTGCACTGACCCTCCGAACAGCATCCCACACTATCCCTGTGACCCCACATTTTACCATGGTTAATTTACCTAACCTGCACATCTCTGAACACTACAGAGCAATTTAGCATGGCCAATCCACCTGTACATCTTTGGACTGTGGGAGGAAACCAGAACACCTGGAGGAAATCCACGCATACATGGCAATAATGTGCAAACTCCACACAGACAGTTGCCCAAGGCTGGAATCGAGCCAAGATCCCTGGCTTTGTGAGACAGCTGGACTCACCAATGAGCCACCATGCTACCGTAACAGAACTGTTTTATGAACAGTTTGTCAGAATGCCTTTAAATGACTTCCGTCCAGGCCATTCAATGCCTGGTATGAATGAGAAAGCATGCCCATGCATTAGCACCTAAATATTGCATCAAAGCCTTACAAATGCATAGGATCTGCAGATTAAATGTGACAGATGCTCACATGGAAAAACAAACACTAGCATTTGTATAGCACCTCAGAGCATAATCTCAGGTGATCTAACCAAAGGTTTTTTTAACAACCATTGAAGAATTTTACAAGTGCATTCATTGATGACATAGAAAACATGGCAGCCAATTTATGCAAAGCAAGCTCTCAGAAAGAATATTGTGGTAGTGATTGGATAAACTGTTATAATTATGTTTATAATGGAATAACTAATGTCAGGTTACCAGTGATAATTCCCATGTTCTTTAAGACAAAGCTGCAGAATCTCTTCCGTGCACCTGAGAGAGAAGGTGAGTTTTGATTTAAGGTCTCATCCAAAAGAAGGCACCTTTGATAGTGTGTTAACACAGGTTTTTGTGCTCTAGAAGCAAGAACCCTACAAAGATGAATAGATCTCAACTTTCTCCACCATTCCATTTTAAGCAGGTTCTCTTAAGATTAGGGATCAAACTTGTGTTCTTTTTGACACAGGATCCAGTGCCTGAATATTTCCAAGAGTCCCAATAATCAAGAGTGCTAACAATAAAGGTAATGTCAACATAGTCTCACAAAACCATAGGACTGCTCTCTCATTAGAGAAACAGAACTGGTGGTGGTTTAACCTGAGATGAGGGAAGAGGTTGAAAAGGAGAATTTTCCCTGGTAACCTCAGCTGGTGCAGAAAATTGAACTCTCACTGTTCGCATCACACTGCGTCACAAAACAGCCATCCAGTCAACTGAGCTAAACCAACACCTCTCTGCAAACTGCAAGCAGCTTAATAGGAGGACAGCATAATTTGAGTATAATTTCCTCTGCCTTGCCGAGATCTCTAGCGCTGCTATCCTTCCTGATTCTAGAACTTGCCTTGGTAAGTCATCAAGGGATTAAAGTCCTTGAAATCCCCTTCAAATATTCAACTGTAGTCGACATTTTGGTATTATAATTCAGCATCCTATTGGCTTTGTCAGTTGTTGTTCAGCATGGGTTGAACATTGCCTGTTGAGTCTAAGATTTCCAATACTGAACTATTTTAAAACCAATATGGAATACAGCTGTTAGACATCACTCCTTCCGCCATATAGTACCTTGTATTTATCTGTAAAATTTCATGTTAATTCTTAAATACACTTATTCTGTATTTTATGTGAAGACATTTCCAATTTATTTCATGAGAAGGCTCTTTCAACTTAATTGACCCTATCAGTTTTGGAAAGGAATTTTAAGGTATTGCTCAAGTACTTCCCAACCAAATGCTAAATATCATGATTAAAGAACACCACAAGTGACTGAAAAGCTGGTGCCAGAAAGAAGAATTCCATTATACGTGACACTGGTGCAACTTCTAGGGATGGCAGGAGTTTTCTGAAAGGCTGGGATATATCCAAACATGCATGGATGTGAGGAAGGGTCACCAGACCCAAAATGTTAACTGATTTCCCTTCACAGATGCTGCCAGACCTGCTGAGCTTTTCCAGCAACTTCTGTTTTTGTTTCTGATTTACAGCATCCGCAGTTCTTTCAGTGTTTATGGAGCTAACGTATTAGCAAAATGTTCAAATGTGGGACTGAAGTTATTGAAATGAGGAAATAAGGAGGCAGGAAGCAAAAAAAAAACCCAGCAATTACAAAAATTAGACAAAGATGTGAATAACGTACAAGGAAAACAATTTGAAGTTCGGACAGCATTCAGATGTAATAAAGGCATTAAAAAGAGAAAATCAAATCCAGCAGTCACAAACAGGAAAAGGACCGAGATAAAGGAATGTGGCTAAGTTTAAACAAAACAGGAAAAGATTTAGTGTTTAAAAACCAATGTTAAAGCATTTGTAATTAAAAAAGATAGAATCTTCCAGAACAGAAGACTGCTATTCAGCCCATTATGTATGTCCCAGCTATTTTAATGTATTATCGAAATAGTCACACTCCCTTAATCCTTCCTCATGTTCCCTTTTGACAGTTTCTATTAAATTGTTTCCATTACCTTTGTAAGCAATGTATTCCAGATCTGGACAGCTCACTGGGGGAAGAAAAAAGTCTTCCTTTTGGTTAGCTTGTCAATTGTTTAAAAATTCCATTTTCCATTTACCAAGCTGCCGCCAGTGGAAACAGTTTGTCCCCATTTATTCAACGAAAATCCCTTATTTTCGCTACAATATGGTTAGAGATGACATATAGAAAAAGGAATGGTTACATTAATCAGAATTTATGACAACCATCTTAATTGTGGGAGGGGCACAAGAGGAAACGTACGAAAAGATGAGAGAAATGTTAGGAATAACAAAATTATGAGATTGTAATTATTTGTTAAATTATTGCATCATAACAGTGCAAATGGAGGACTGCACATGGAATATGAAGATGTGGACTTGACTCCTTTCTCAACTAAACGAAAGGAATTAAATCATAGAATCATAGAATCCCTGCAGTGTAGAAACAGGCCATTCAGCCCAACAAGTCCACACCACCCCTCCGAAGAGCACCCACTGAGACCCATCCCCCTCCCCTTTCCCTGTAACCCTGCATTTCCCATGTCTAATCCACCTAATTTACATATCCCTGGACACTATGGGCAATTTAGCATGGCCAATGCACCTAGCCTGCACATCTTTGGACTGTGGGAGGAAACCTGAGCACCCGGAGGAAACCCACGCAGACACAGGGAGAACGTACAAACTCCACACAGACAGTTGCCTGAGGATAGAATCAAACCAGGGTCCCTGGTGCTGGGAGGCAGCAATGCTACTGAGCCACCGTGCTGGTATTGGTAGACCTAGTTAGGTGTAACAAAATAGAGCAGGCAGATGAATTAAAATGTGGGTAAGCCCCTTGTAAGTAGTGACGATGTTAGGATATGCTTCAAGATCCAATTAGAAAAATCTAGCAAAATACCAAAAGACAACTGATTTGAATAAGCTGGATTTTAGAATCATCAATAGACTGATTAAAAAGGCTGAAGTCAGGTGGCAAGAGAAATACAAAAGCACAAAAGACTGTAGGTAATTGATGTGATTTTTTTTTAAAAATTACAAAGATGCAAAACAAAACTATGTTACTAAAAAGATACTGTAAGTTACAGGATGTTATAGCTAAACAAGAAGATTAAAAGCAAAATAACTTTGAAGCAGGCATGCCAACCTATAGGTACCATGGAAATGATAAAGAAGGATAAAGAAAACAAAGAAAATATAAGCAAAGCTCAAAAAATATCAAAAGCTCCAGTAAAGTGTTCTACAGATATATCAGTAAACAGAGACTGGTTGTGTGTGAAGATGCCCGAGAGGAGAGGATAATAACTTAGTTGAGCGTAAACAGGAATTGGTAGAAACACTTAAGTACTTCACACTAATGTTTACCACAGAGAAGGTTATTGAGAAGGAAGTAAATTCTGAATTTGTTAAAAAGTCAGATGAGAGATTTTATAATAAATAAAAAAGGAAAGTATTAGCTAAGTCAGTTAAGCTTACGGAGAACCAGGTGTCAGAAGCTGAAGAGACAACAATCACTGATCTGGAGAGAAAATAAAGTACAGCAGCATGAGAAACTTTAAATTTAACACAGCCCAGCGATGGGTGGGCAAAAGGTCTTGATCTCATCAGTGTGATGGCTAGGAAATTTTAACACTCACATCTGCACTCACCACTCAATTTCCCATTCAAAAGTAAGAGCTGCTGGACACAACTGTAATGTTGGCTGGCAGCAAGCTAGCATTGAAGACCAAAGGAATGGTTTCTAGCACAATAAATTTATCAAGGCAAGGAACAGAACTAGAGTGATCGGACTTGGAAAGCTTAAAATTTTCTTGTGGGTCTTGAAAGAGCACTTGTTCTCCAGACGATGGACTTTGCATTTTGGGCGTCTCCTAGTCTGACTTCTCTTTCCTTTAATTGGTAAGTAGCTACCTGCTTGCGACTCCTGCTAAATTAGCCAGTGAGCCCCAACCAGCATATCTGTAAACGGACTGCACCAACAGGACCTCCTCCTGCTTACTCTAAAGGGAGGTTCAACTTACAGAACATGAAATCAGTGAGAGAGATCGATACTCATGTGCCACTCAACTATACCCATGCATTTTCCACCGGTAGTAAAAGGATAAAGATTGACCCTTATATTTCACGGTTCCAGCAAGACTGCACCTTTGCCAGTGGACTGGAAAGTAGCCGATTTAATACCCATTTTCAGAACAGGAGACAGAATGAATGCACATAATACAGGCTTGTTAGTTCAACATTAGTGGCAGGAAATCATTAGAATTTCAAGATGAAGTTGCTGAATACCTAAATAAAAACATCGAGAGCAGCCAACAGAAAAGACAATAATAATCTTGAGGAAGTGACAATATGGTGCATGGATAAATCCTGGGGAATATAGATAATTTCAGAAAACATTTGACAGTAACTGCAAGAAGCCCATGGATCGCCTTACCACTGATGTTAAGACCAGTTGATCGACTGCCTCTGCCACTTGCTTCCTTCCCTTCTACTAGGTAACCAGGTCAAATGTCTTGCAAAGTTTCCTCTGCCCTGACCCTTTTCTAATTTCTCTCCCATCTTTCCAGACTCAGGTGTATCTGGCCCATGAGACACAGCTCTTGCATGGACTAAACTGCTAAGAGGCCAATTTTCCTTTCTGATTTCTCATGTTAGATGATATAATGAGAAATTCTCTCTCTCTCCAAATGCCAGAGGAAGTGGTAGAGGTGGGGACAGTTACAACATTTAAAAGACATTAGACAGATACATGAATAGGAAAGGTTCAGAGGGATATGGGCCAAACTCAGGCAAGTGGGACTTGTTTAATTTGGAAATATCTGATTGGCATGGACCAGATGGACCAAAAGGGTCAGCTTCTGTGCTGTATGACTCAATGTATCAATTTGACTCCACTTAAACATTTACCCCTGACACCACAGTCCTTGTAAGCTAACAGTTTCAATAATAGCCTTCAAGGAAGGAAACGGATAAATACTGAACAAGAAAAAAAATTTATAATTGGATATTTGAGGAAAAGGGAGGGGTTTATGGCCAACTAGATTCCTCTTCAAATAAAGCATGCACACATTCAGTGGGCCAAATGGCCTTCTTCTATTTTTCAACAAGCTGTTTAGGCATGTTAAGATATATGTCTGGGACAGGTGGGACTCAAATCTAGACCTTCCAGCCCAGAGGCAGGGAAATTCCTCCTATGCTGTTCATCAGCTACTCTATTCTACTATAACTTAGGTCATTTATTAGAGCCTTGTCGGTTGTCCAGTCTGGAACAATGTATTGATTAGAACATCAGTTTGACAGTTTGCAGACAACAAAAGGCAGACCAATCACACTAACAACTCTTTTCTTTCATTCCGTTAATTACCAACGTTATGATGTGTTGGATCTTGCATGCTAGTCTTGGAGGCATCTCAGACTCAAATACTGGACTATTGAGTCTACCAGAAATGGCCACATGAATTCCAATCTCCCAACACCATATGCATCATTCTGGAGACAATTCAGTTCCAAAACAAACCACTTATCTCTTATATAAAAGGTAATTACTAGCTTACACAATTGTCATTGCACAATGGGCAAGGACCGGTTTGAATTCTCATGAGATATACACCAGTACAGTGAGCAACACAAATTAGCAACACTAAAAAAGTGTCCTGATGCTATTAGCAAATTCCAAAACAAAAGATGGATATTATTTTGACGTAATACTATCGCCTCTAACGGTTAAAGCAGGTCAAATTCTATGCGAGACAGGTGAGACTGCAATCTAATGGATAACATTATTACCTGAAACAATGGACTGGACCATCTAGTCAGGTCTGACATTTGTGAACAAGGCAAAATTATTAGCAATTCAGACCTTCCCCCATCCTGGAACTGTTCATGAATCTAAATGAAACTGCTAAATAATAAAACAAAAATCAAAGAACTGTGTGTGGATGGTGGAATCTGAAACAAAAATTGAAATTGCTGGAGTACATCAGTAGGTCTGAAGAAGGGTCACTGGACCCGAAATGTTAACTCTACTTTCTCTCCACAGGTGCTGCCAGACCTGCTGTGTTTCTCCAGCAATTTCTGTTTTTACTAAATAATAAATCCTTATCTGTCAATTAACCAGCAAAGATCATGGACTGACTTAATGAATGAGACACTAGATTTAGTGACCAAGATTGGGTAAGGAAGACAGCAGCAGTAAAGCTTGGATATTGGATATCTTTTGTCTGCTTTAGTTAATAACATTTAGTAAAATTATTGAAGCCTTGAGTGTAAATCATCAACAACACACTTGAAACTGTGAACAGTTGAAACATTCCACTGTCCAAGTATCAACTGCTATTCAAACATTCTTTCATATGCCTTGATTTAACAATGAGCAGAAAGACCACACAATAAGGATAATTAATGACAAGGTGTAAGTCAGATATTTGCTTCAATTTTCAATCCACTGCTTTCAACAGATAAAAATCATGAGCGTGTGCTCTTGATTTTTTGATATAGGTTGACATAAATGGCTCCCTACTGCTGGGAAATTATCCCCAGTAAGTTTTAATTGTTGTTTACAACATCTTGTACTAGAACTCAAGTCAAGATGCTTTAAGCAACTATATATTAAAGGAAAATTATCAAATATGATTTGCAATTACTACTGCCTCTGTGATAATTCACATTAAAAGGAAGCATGGAGAATGTGCCACTGCTCCTGTTAATACCCATTTTCTTCCTTTCTCAGTTAGGTTTCCTGTAACTCATCCTGAAAAGGTGAATTCCACCAGCACTAGCAACCATTCTGCGATCTTCTGCAAAGGCTATTCTACAATTGTAAATCACAGTTGTCAATAGCCTTAACAAATACAACCATTACTGATATGCCAGGCCCTGCCTTACCCTGTGTATGTAATTTAAGCCTTTTATCCTGGTATAATTTCAGTGAATCTGCACCATGACATCTCCAAGGCCAAGAAATCCTTCCTGAGGTTCAATGCAGAAAATGTAATGCAGATTTCAGATGGGGTCTGACCAAAGCTGTACAATTGAACCTTAAAATTTATTTTCTTTTCTTTCCCACTCTGGTACAAATGTCAGAAATCTATCACTGATTACTTTTTGTATTTGTGCACTTATTTTAAAGAGATTTGTGTTCGAGATTAATTTTGTCTGACAATACACTGTTTAACAATATTACCTATTCAAATGCTGACAGCTGCATTCAAATGAGTCAACAACTGTGAAAACAGTGCAAAATAAAGTAATTTCAGATGAATGTGTGAAGCAATGCACTAGACATGTTAGAAATGCTAACAACCCAACTAAGAACCAAAAAGGGTGGCCATTTATTTAAAGATGGTAAGAACTGCCGATGCTGGAGTCAGAGATAACACAGTGTGGAGCTGGAGGAACATAGCAGGCCAGGCAGCATCAGAAGAGCAGGAAAGCTGACGTTTCGGGTTAGGACCCTTCCGAAACATCAACTTTCCTGCTCCTCTGATGCTGCCTGGCCTGCTGTGTTCCTCCAGCTCCACACAGGGCCATTTATTTAAAAAGGGTATCAATATATATTGTAAAGTGATAGTGGTAAAAGGGTATCAAAGATTTTTTTTAAAACATTGTGGACTTGGGTACAGGAACAATGGGATGAAAGTGAAAAATCTATTTTCAGAGTACCATTATATCAATTTTTATTTGATGCACGTCACCAGTCTTATTTTGATCAGTCAGAAGGTCAGTAGTCAGGAACCCACACTTTACTTCTAACATCAGCTCATGCGACTAAAGAAGTCAGCTGTCGGGCATTATTTGAGATCTCGAGTTTGACTTCTTTGTAGTAATGAGGATGACATTCTGGGCACAAACAAAGACAATATATTTAGGTAAGCCGCAAAAGGACTGGTACAACAGGGTTTTTTAAACAAAATAAATCCATAAGATATGAGCATCACTGGCAAGGTCAACATTTGGTCGCAATCCATAAACTTGAACTGGTGCAGTCCATCTGCTGCAGGTACATCTACTTACAAGGTGTATATGCAAGTGAGTTACAGATTTCTTACTCAGCAACAGTGAAAGAAGAACGATCACCACTTGCAGATATTCCATGTGTCTGCAATTATCTTTGTAGATTGTAGAGATCATTGGTATTGAAAAAGCTGTCAAAAAAACCTTGCAGAACTGTTAAAAGGCATCCTTATACATGATGCACACTACAATCGTGGTGCATCCACAGTAGAGGGGGGGAACATTTAAACTTGTTAATGGGGCACTATTAGGTGGGCTTTGTCCTGGATGATGGAGTCATAGAGTCATGCTGCATTGAAACAGACCCTTCAGTCCAACTTGTCCAAACCATCCAAGTTTCCTAAACTGATCTAGTCCCATTTGCCTGCATTTGGCCCATATCTCTCTAATGCTTTCCTGTTCATGTACCTGTCCAAATGTCTTTTAAACATTGTTATTGTACCGGCCTTTACTACTTCGTCTGGTAGAACATTCCGTATAAACACGGTATGTCTGAAAAAGTTGCCTCACAGGTCCCTTTTAAATCTTTCCCTTCTCACCTTAAACCTTCGACCTCTAGTTTTGGACTCCCCTACCCCGGGGAAAAGACCTTGGCTAATTATGTTGCTTGTGAGTATCATTGATACTACACTCATCCAAGCTTCCTGATTCAGAGGGACGGCAACTATCATCATACCACAAGAACCCTACAGCGGGAGATCTATTATTCTGTTTAACATTGTGTTCAGCTGCTCAAAGTTAAGACAGGATAATGGCTGGACTACGAATCTCAAAAATGACAGCTCTGGCATCAAAACAAAATCGCCCGCGAACTGATGCCATAATCTGCCTGAACTGCTCTGCAGTTACTAGACATGCGCATGCAAAGCCTTTAACGAGATAGTGTCCAATGCATTTTCCATCAGGAGTGTGCATGTACAGCTTGGACATTGGTAATTGGCCAGGTACTACATAACAAATGAGTGTTACGCAGCTCAATGTAACCCTCTAGTATGTGCAAATGGTAGCTTTACAAATACAATCAATTTTTGCTTGCAAAGATGGTTTAGTACATTGGCAACCTGTCAATGGATTTGAAATTCAGGCACTTCTGTAAAGATTGGCCAATTCAAATTTCTTACATCTGGGCAGGAAATTGAAAATGCCTCCACACATCAATAAAATTAACCCCTCTTTTCAGGTTATGACATGAGAAAGTGCAAAATTACTAAAACCAAAATAACCTCAATTATCAAATCTCCATTTTTGTGACTTGTTCTATTTCTCAGGCTATAGAATGTGGATTTCATTATCACCCAAGTTAACAATCAGAGGGCAGACCAACCAAGCAACCTTATCGTGGACAGGTGCAGAGCTACAGAATACATAAACACTGCAGGGGCCAGATTCTAGCACCCAGTGTTGTTAAATTGTTATAGTATGTAGCTCTAAATAATGAAAACTTTAAAATTAGGAATGAAAATGTAAATCAAAGCGATTAACATTTGAAACGACAAAAAGGCAAGCCACTGTTCCATATGGAAAACAAGGTCACAATTGTTGATGTCTATGTGTACCCAAGTACTAAACTAGGTCTTTCCTTTTGTTTGTTTACAAATGTGATTTGTATTTTATCTTTTGCTGTTTTGATGATACATATTAGGAGTCAAAAAATGGCAAAATGTACAATGGGTCAACCAGCTTCTGAGAGTGCAGGGCAGGGTGGTATTTTAGCTTTCATCCTTCTTCTGACGAACAACTGCATGCAAAATTTAACTTATTCTGTTGATAAATTAGTTAGGAGATTTTGCTTTACAAACAGATAGTTAGTTTAAATCTTACTGAGCAGCTGTGGTTGACTTACACCCCTAGCTACCAATCAGAAGGTTACAAGTTCAAACTTCTTTCCAGGATTTGGGCTGAAGCACTGAGGAAGTGTATAGTCCTAAGCGCTTTCAGATCAGATATTAAATCGAAGTCCTATCTCCCCCATCAATCTCACATAAAATAGCTTATGGCAAATTTTGAAAAGCAGGGTCATTACCTCCAGTGTCTTCGGCAATATTTATCCATCAATCAACATTACAAAATCATACTGCAGTCTATGGGATTTTGTGATGTGTAAATTGGCTGGCTTGCTTCCTACATTACAACAATGACTACACACTAAGTATTTCATTAGTTGTAAAGTGCTTTCCTGAGGTCATGAAAGCAGCTGGATAACTGCAAGTCTTTTTTTTGTTGTTGTTACAAAGTTAAATATCCCTTATAGACTGAAGCTCTAAACATGCAAACCATTTCTGATTAAGGCACTCTAACTAATCAGAAGAAGCCATTAACAGGTCTATTAGACCCACTCAGGGGACTCTCCCATCACTATGCAGGCAATCTGATGGGCAAGAATAGCTCTTCGAATTGGAAAGAAAATTAATACATTCTGTTTTAAATTATCTGAAAGAAATACAATGAAACATCCTGTTATTCCATTTTCTCTTTCATTATTGCATGATTTTTCAAAGTACATAAGAAACAGGTGTTGGATATTTGGCCCATCTGGAGTTGTTAAATTAATAGCATCATACATCATTCAAATTTATTGATTTGTGTGTTTTCCCAAACTTATCCATGTTGTTTTGCTTAGTAAATCTAAAGGCTGCCAAGGGAAAAATGATGAGTGGTACCAAAAAAACCTACCTGGATACTTTAGATGCAATTCAATATTGAAAACTGTGAAAGTGGGGCTGCTGTTTTCTCTGTCACTAATGAATGAATGTGATAAAGGGTTAAAATTGATGAATGTCTTCTTGATTATCTTATTTGCAGTGCCAACAGTATTTTACTGGAGTTTCCTCCCTATTGATATTGCGGGTCTACCTACTGTCTATCTACCTACTGAGGAAGCTAAAATGTGTGGTTCCTTTAAGAGTTTTGTGCTTTGTCTGTACTTATAAATTTTTTTTAAAAATGTCTGTGAGCAGCAGCTGAAGTTGCCAGTACAGGGAGCCTCAGAAAGTGAAATAAGTGCATCAAAAAGCCTTACAGGAGGCAGGCAAAACAGCAGTGACAAGTTTGATGTTGTGACAAGTTTGAATTCCGCTAATTAATTTAAACAAAGCACTAGATACAGAAAGCCAACTGAATTTAAATTTGATGTTGTTGACAACCTGAAACCAATCATATTATAAGAATTTGATTATGTCATTACAGGTATACAAGACAAGGGCGTTTAGAAAATTAGAGACAGCCGAGTGCCACCTGAAAGTGAGAGCCATCCACCATGTGTCAGAGTTAGCATCATTCAGCTCTCAGAGAAAGCCCATCTAATTAATCAGAAGTACCACAGTATTTTAGATCAAAGTCTCATTGAAGAAATTATAGAGGTAAAACAGCAATATTAACAGAAGAAAGGTGTTTGAGAAGAGAGCGGAGACAACAGGAGAATCCAGACGGCAGTCTGTGCGAGCTTCGAGAGATTAAATTACAATTTATTGCTTTTTATTAATTGGGTTTATATTAGTGGGACTTTTTTTTATTTAAACAGCATTCCAGTAGAATTTAGGCCACTTAGGGAATAGTTAGTAGTCTAAGGGGGAATTATCGGTTTGTTAGTAACTTTGTTAATTTGTTCATTGTTGGGTTAAATAAATAAATCATTTCTTGTTACTTGTAAAGTGGACAGCAGGGACTTTCTTTCTTTTAACCACTCTTATAGATTACAAGTGAAAAGATGAACTTCTCTCAGGGTTTGGGGGTAATTATTAGAGGGGAGCCCCTACTCCTGTCATAACAGATTGGGGCTTGGGTTTCATTTTAATTAGCAGAGGGGTTCAACCATTCCCCATCATAACACGACAGCACATGGACTGCAGCTTACCACCGTCGTCTCAAGGGTAACTCGGAATGGCTAACAAATACTGTGACCTCTAGTGATGCTCAAACCTATGAATGAATTTTTTTTTTTTTTTTTAAAATTGGACTGCTTGACTTTCTCAAAATCAACCCACACCAAATTCCTGGTTTTACTGTACATCAATCACTATTCTCATGAGAAATAAAATGGAGGAGGTGAATTTCTTTTGTTTGCAGTTGAATGCATCCTGTTGACAACGCAAAATTTTGTCAGAGACCTGGAAAAAGATCTCCATTCATCCTCTCCATCATGAAAAATAAATCATTTTAAAACTATTTAAGTCACATGGGGCTTCAACAACAGTATAAAGCAAATGTTAGTCAGCCATCGGTTTTGTATTCTGCCCAATCTTTATCATCAACTTCAATTCACCACTGCATATATTATTTTACTGACCAATACCAATTTCACCCAATGTTTTGCAAATATTTCAGGAGATTTACAGTCTGCCATCAGCACAAATAATAGAAATACATCAATTTCAAGGAATTGTATTGTAGCAAGGTAGATAATGGCTATTTATCGCTAGAATCTGAATTCAAATTAAACCCAGGCATACAGAATAGAGTGCGTCTTGTCTGCTGGCTCTTAGAATCTTATCCAAAATATTTTGGGCAGGATTTACTCCACTTCCTAATAGACACACAGTCTATAAACATAAAATGTCCTTAACTGGTCAACATTATTAAAAAAGATCACAAGCTGTCTGAAGTAGTCAGTGAGAAAAGTCACACTAGAGAAAAATTCATTTCCTGAGCCTGGTTTGTAATTGGGGAGGAGAAAGCTTCATCACGTTTGGCTATACTTAATGGACTTAGTGTACCTGATACCAATACCCGTTGTCTGAAATAAGCAAAGTCCATTTTTCAGGAACAAACAAAGCTCACTATACACATATAGAGAGAGTGAGCGCGAGAGGGCGAGGGAGAGCGCGAGAGGGCGAGGGAGAGCGCGAGAGAAAGTACTGTCAAACAGGAAAAACCAACCAAGAAGCCAACTGAAACAAAAACAGAGATCGCTGGTGAAACTCAACAGGTCTGGCAGCATCCGGGGGAAGAAAGCAGAATTAATGTTTTGAGCACGATGAATCTTCATCAGAACAGTTAGCCGCTAGGAAAAAGTGGTATTTGAAGCCATCTGAAAATTAAATTATCATTTGGACCCCATTTAAAAGAGAGAATTTTAATATCTAGACCCCCTTTTAAATAGGGGTCGCTGTCCAAAGAACAGCCATATATTCTAGTTATATTTTCCACATCTGTGCTCATTAAAACAGAATTTTTTTAAAAAGTTGAAATTTAGTAGCATGTAGGAGCTCAAGTAACAAATGCAAAGTCCAAATGACATGTTCACCATAGCACAGTAAATAAATCTACTTGATGTTCAATCAGTTTTCAGCAACTCCTACATTCGGCAATTCTCAGGTAATCTGAAACTGCCATTAAAACAGGAATATTAAAAATATGTGGTCTAGGATGAAAGCAACAGGCTATTTTAATTAACTAACCATGCTTAGTGAGATTGATGGGTGGAACAATTTTTAATTATCCATATGTCACCTACTAATATTAGAAAATTGCTTTTGTGATGATACAGCCCAGTGCGCATTGATTATGTGCAGGCCCCAGTAGTGTGTGGTTACTATGCAGAAATCACTGAAAATCTAACTGTGTAGCCTTGGTCGTGGCCCAAAGGGCTTGAAAATGATACAGAGCACTGAGCTGAAGGTGACTACACAGGCAGCCAGACTCTCACTGACTCCCACACTGTCCTCAAATGGCTCATTCAATTTGCTTTAAAATATTTTGGCTCCTGGAGCACATTGATTTGGTTCAAGCTGCACTATGGCTGCCAAACTCTCTTGGGAAGGTGGGGGAGTTATTTTAAACACAATGTGAAAAGGTACAAGTTTATGACAAAAGGATGGTCCTGCCGCATTTTAGGCATATTGCATGTGGCCCAAGAGAGGAAAATCAGAGAGGAAAGACAATGTCAACAGATTCTAATGTTTACATGAATGAGTACCTCTCATTAAAAAAAAACTTCCATCACTTCAGCATCCAATTTATACTTTCAACATTGATGGTGTCCCATACTTCAAAATCCTTTATTCAGGTTTCCCTACTAAAATCGGGCAAAGGTAGTCCCTGCATAATGCGAAGCAATACAATATCAGTTTGACTTGTAGTCAGTACTGAGCCAACTACAGGAAGAAACAACCATTTATTATTTTATTTGCCCTGTGGATTGCATAAGCTACACAATGTTGACATTGCTCGAAGGCAATTGCTTTGGAGATTCTCAAGTGTTATTGATTGGTTTCCATGCAAGTCGTAACAAGCTGGTTGACCAAGTGAACCTGTAGTAGACTGTTATGCCAGGACTCTCAAAATCATACAATGGTCCAGCACACAAGGAGGAAAGTGAGCTTATCCATGAATAATTGATTGTACAGGTTATGAAGGCCCCTAATTCAAAAATCCAAGTTAACTGAAGGGAGTTAGAGTCACAGCAAGGGCACTACTGACATAATGCAGTGTCATCTTGGATTCTGTTTGATAATGAATTGTATTCACACTTCTTAACAAAATACATTCTGATATCTACTTAACTCAACTCAAAAGGATTTTGAAGTATGGGACACCATCAAGGTTGAACGTATAAATTGGACGCTAAAGTAATGGAAGTTTTTTTTGAAAGATGGGAGATGCTCGTCAATTAAAATTAATGCACAGTCAGTTCAAGAAAACCAAACTGTGTTTTGCTGTGGGTAGGGACAAGCAATGTGGGATGTGAAGGGGCAGAGAGCTTAAGATTCATGGTTCATTGATGAATGAGGTCAGATCAAAAAACAGTAATTAAAAAAAAATTGAAGACTCTTATCTGAATGCACGAAGCATTTACAACAGGATAAATCACTAGTGGCACATACTGAAATAAATGGTTTAGATACACAATATACTTTGACAAGATAGACAGAATAGAAAAGTAGTCGTAAATTTAGATTTTATTGTCATGTATACTCAAGTACAAAAGTACAGGACTACAGTGAAAACTGTCAAATGTCATCACACAGGGTGCCATCTTAGGTACAAGGAACCAGGTACAAAAAACTCGGGTACAAAGTAGGAAAAGTTAAGCATTACAGGTCTTCATAGAATAAGTAGAAAAGTAAAGAAGTAAGGTAATAGTTAACATTAAAGTCCTTCAGTAATCCTGATAGTTAAGGGTGGCACAAGGACAATACTAAGAAAGGGTCATGGCTCAGAAGATCAGGAAATAGAAATCAGTATAAGTGGGATACCAAGAATCAGAAAACATCAGCTGAAGGAGTATATAGGTCCCCTAACAGTAGTGTATCATTTGCACAAAGCATTAAATAACTTATTGGATCTTCTAAGAAAAACAACATAGTAGTTGTTAGAGACTTTAATTTTCATGAAGACTGGACTAAACAAATTGGCAAAGGTAGCCTGAAGGATTTCAAATGCAACTGTGACAGTTTCCTAGAATATATATTGCAGAATTAACTGGAGATGAACTATTTTAGATCTAGTACTGTGTAGTGAGGGAGGATTAATTAGTAATCATAGAGGAAAAAATCCACTGGGAAACAGTGGTCATAATATAAATGAGCTCCATGTTAAGTTTGAAAGCAACAAAGTGCATCAGCTTAAACATACATAGAGCCACTTGCATAAGCATGATAGGAGAGCTGATCAAGATTGATTGGATAAACAGACTAAAAGACATATCAGTAAATAAACTGTGGGAAACATTTAATGATACAGAATAACACGGAGTCGAAATGCATCATGTTTTAACCGAGCTCCAAATTTTGTCAAGTTTCATGGAGGGTTTCTCACTGCAAAGCATAGCTATATCATCCCAAACTCACCTCATTAACTACCTACCCCACTGCTATGGCATTCCCCTTTTTCAACGTTAGCCCGATTCTACCATTCACTTCACCCAAAATCTCGCCACTCACCAGATCATCTGGGATGACCAACAGTCCTGCTTTGCGTCTCATGTTTGAAAGGCAGTTACACAACTGGACAAACTGGCATTCTGAAGCTGCTCTGCTCAATACCAGACCAATTTGCAATGATGTCTGACGAGGGGAAAACAGACACCATAATTCTCAAAAGAACTTGAAGGTTCTGGTGGAAAGGATTGTGCAGAGTAGGTCCATCTTCTTCGTCCAGGATGGGCAAAGGAGGACACGACACCAGTCTCTGCCACCCTAGGCTGAGACTGCCACCAGGGTCAGTGCTATTTCCACATTCTGGCCAGACTCCCAGCAGTGCAAGGAGAAGGTGAATGACCTTCTCCATGCTACTAAGGTAAGTGCCATTCTCTTTTCTCTGCTACTGCACACTGCTCCTACCATGGCTCATTGTCTACTACTCACTGTTATGTGCAACAGCTTCCCTCACTCACTTTCACTCACCTCAACAACCCCAGATTTCTAACCATATTTTCCCTCCACACAGTCTATTCACTCACTTGGGACTTATCATCACCTCTTTCCCCACCTGCACCAGCACTAACAGCTGTGCCATCTCACTCAATCCCTCCCTTTCTCTCACTTCAGGAGACACTTGCCCATAAAAAGGCAATCGGGCCCAGAGGGCTGGTGGTCAGCCTGACATTAGGCCCTGATCCACTATATGCAGAGAATCCTGATCCTTGCAGAAGCTCAGGACACTGCCTACAGGGATGCCATGACACCCATGTCCCAACAAATAAGTAAGCACTATTGTTACATTAATGCCACTGTCAGTGTCATTTACTGGACACAACTTCTAACCTTGAACTGTGCTGCCTCCTTTCTTTTGATTCTAACAGGTTTGAGGGCAATGTCCACAGTCTTGGCAATAAAAAAACGCCGGACCACAAGGAAGGCCATCCAACACCCGAGGAGGATCGTTCTGAGGCCTCAGAGCAAGCACCACACGAGGTGACTATAACAGGTTTGATCATACATTGTCACTCTCCTCTACTCCTAGAAGCCAGAGTGATTCTTATTGTGGATAAACCTCCCTTCTGCATATGTGCTTTTTCCACCTTTTTCCTCACCCCCACCTCTTTACCCCTTATCAGTGTGGTGGGTGCCCTGAGACGTTGGGGACTGCTGTCAGGATGACAGCCCCAAGGAGCAAGTGATAAGCCAAAATCACCAGGAACCCACTCTGATCTTCAAGTCAGATATTGTCAATGTCTTATGTCCTTGCAGCAGGTGACAGGATGCGAGGCTGCATAGAGACAGCCATTAACACCAAGATTGCATATGACTGGGTGTGGCATCAAGGAGTTCTAGCAAAACCGGAATTGATGAGAATCAGGGAGAAAGCCCTCGCAGGCGGGAGTACCCTTCAGTCTTACTTGTCAAATAGAAAAAGGAAGAAATCAGCAATTGGCCCTTCCTTTCATTGCAGCTAGAACCAGTTTAACAGACATGACTGACTCTCTCTAGCACTGATGAACCTGCCTTTCAGCAGCTCAACTATGATGGACATAAATGCGATCATAAGGTCAGAAGTGGGAATGTTCACTGATGACTGCACAACATTCAGCACAATTCGTGACTCCTCAGACACTGAAACAGTCCATTGCCATAGGCAGCAACATTTAGATAACATCCAGGTTTGAGCTGATAAGTGCTACACAATGATCATCACCCTTTGATAATCAATGACATTACCACTGCTGAATCTCCCACTCATAATATCCTGGGGGCCTACTAGTGACCATAAACACCATACAAATAAAGTGTCAGCAACGTGTACCATCTACTAGATGCACTGCAGTAACTCACCAAGGCTTCTCTGACAGAACCCTCCAGATCCAGGAGCTCCACCTCCTAGAAGATCAAGATCAGCAGATGCAGGGGAGCACCACACCTGCAAGTTCCCCTCGAAGCCAAGCACCATCCGGACTTGGAATTTTATTGTTATTCCTTCACTGCCACTGGATTAAAATCCTGGAACTCCATTCCTAACAACACTGTGGGTGTCCCTGCATCCCAAAGACTGCAGAGGTTCAAAAAGGCAGACCACCCTCAGCACAACCACAGAAACTAAGGATGGACAATAAATGCTGGCCAAGCCATTGATGTCACATCCCACGAATGAATGAAACAAAAAAGGCAATTGAGTAGATTTTAGGTTAATAGGAAGAGAAGGATGTCCCTTCACTGAAAGACTAAATAAATTGTCTATATTTCCTGGGAATTAAAACATTCAAAATTCTGAAGGGGGGAGAAACTGAGTTTATTTCCCCCGGCTGGGGAACATATAACACAGGGGGATAGGCTCAAAAGGAGGAGATATTTAGAGATAAACAGGAACTTCTTTGCTCCGGTTTGCAGATCTTTAGAATTCTCTATCCCAGAGGGTTATGGATGCTCCATTGTTTTGAGTTATTTAAAGCTGGCTGGGACAAATTTTGGTCTCCCAGAGATTCAAAAGATATGCCGAGTGTGTGGATAAGTTAATGTGAAGCCAAAGAATAGCAATAATTGTACTGACTCATTGAGCAGGCTCAAGGGCCTGGACGGTTTGCTCCACTCCAATTTGTTATCATCACTCCCATCAACAGCTGATTGATAATAGCCTTTAGCTTAACAACAGTTGATGTTTTTATTAAAACTTCCATTTCCCCTAGTTAGGTCAGTTTTGTTCTTCTGTGCTAAACATCTCATCAAAATCCCTTGGGGAGTGTGAACAATTCAAAACATAAAACGTCAATTTCTATTAGTCTTCAGTCTGACTTATACAACATTAAAAAATCTGCTTCTAGCTGTTCCTTTGATTTTGGCTGGATCCAGTTTAAGAGGCTTGGCTGACCCTCTAGCACTCATAAATCTGCCTTTCTTCAACTCAACTACAATGGTCAATCAAAGCCAAATCATCTCCAGCAACAGTATGATCAATTAAATCAGTCTGGTACTGATAATCAACAGCCCTCCATTTAACATCATTCAACTTCTGCTCTATTGGCTGCTCAAGTGTGCTATTTGTTTTTCTTCCCCCAAAATAAAGAGCACACATTGTTTTTAAAGAGGCAATCTGCACAAGAAAAGTTACAAAAAATATTTACAGATGCCAAGCATACATGGATTCCTCAATTATACACAATGTGCTGTTTGGGCTTCTAATATTTTCCTGCATGACAGGACCAAAATTAAAAGTTAACAGTGATCTATTATGGATGCCAGAGATCAGAACACTGAATGAACAAAGGTAACAACAGTGACTATACAGGAAATGGGTCTGATCACCACAAAGTCACAAGTTTTGATTCATATCAAGGATGAGAATTTTTAAAAAAAAAATTGTAGTTCCCCCAATGTTTCAATAGATTAGATTTACTGGAGTTATTTGACAAAGTAACAAGCAAAGTGGATAAAATCAGGGACAAATACAAAGTTGCTGGAAAAGCTCAGCAGGTCTGGCAGCATCTGTGAAGGAGAAAACAGAGTTAACGTTTCGGGTCCGGTGACCCTTCCTCAGAACTGTTCTGAGGAAG